>NC_067118.1:793449-860689 GCF_021347895.1 Acanthochromis polyacanthus
TCTTTGGCGGCCTTATCATGAACCAAAACGCGTGAAATTTGGCGTGCACATCAGGACTGGCGAAAAATTTGATATTTTATGGGAGTTGCGCATATGTGTGGAAAAATGGCTCTATAGCGCCACCTGCAAAATTGAAAAAGTGGTCATTAGGCCAACTTCCACAATGTTTTATTTACAGCTACAATATTTGGTGGGCATATGCACCACATCAGGACACACCAAAAAGTCAATCACAGCCACACCCTAAACCCAACAGGAAGTCGGCCATCTTGAATTTGCTGTACATTTGTCAAAATTTATAGCTCCTAGTGGATAAGTCTGAGAGAACTGAAATTTGGCCAGTACATGCACCAGACCTTTCTGATGAAAAGTTATCAAAAACTCAACCAGAAGCCAAAAGGTGTGGCCATGGCAGAGCCTCAAACAACTGATCCTTCGCCATGAAACAGGAAGTGGTGTCTAATTCTTCTCAACATGCTCCAATCTGCCTGAAACTTTACATGTATGATGACAGTCCTGTCCTGATGTCATCCACATAGGGATATTCATTGACAGTCATAGCGCCACCTTGTGGTTTCAGGAAATAGACATCTTTTACACTTTCATGCCCTATTGTTACCCGGTTGATCATATTCACTTCAAATGCAGTGACAACAGCCTAAACACATTGATGATGCATCCCAGTGAAAATGGTGACTTGTCATCAAAGGGCGTGTCTGTGGCGGCCAAACCAATTTCCATGTTTCGCCATGAAAATTTAACGATTCATATCTCAGCTGAACAACATCCTATCTGCCTCAGACTTCACATGCTGGACACCAGGTCCAGTCTGAACACATCCACACTCATAAATTTTGAAAAAGTCATAGCGCCACCTGTTGGTAATAGTAAGTTTAAGGCCTTATATTTTCAGGTACAATGGCCCCAAACTTGGTGATATCATGCTGGAAATTGGTCAGTCGAGTCTTCACCTCTTGACAATCACACACTGTGAAGGGTGTGACATTTCATGCAACGCTGTTGCCGTAGCAACCAAATATCGCCATGAAAAACAAAGCCCTTTCTGACAGGTTAGGAATACTCCAATGCTCACAAAAATTACACACATCACCATTGACCCAAGGAACAACACTGTATGCATCTCGGCACTGCACATGCTATAGCGCCCCCTACAGTATTTTTAACAAACAGCCCCCCAGCACGTTTCACCTACATCCATGAAATTTGGGAGGCTTATGGAGCACATCAGGACGCACAAAAAAGCCTCTTGGAGCCATGTCCTAAACCCAACAGGAAGTCGGCCATCTTGGATTAATTGTGAGATTTTTGATGATTTTTCTCATTTTTGAGAGTTAATACCTCCTTGGGGATAATTCCAGGAGACCTGAAATTTTGTCAGTCCACACAGCAGGACTTGGTGATGAAAAGTTATCAAAAGTTCAACCAGAAGCCAAATGGCGTGGCCATGGCGACCATTAGAGTTTTGATGCTTCGCCATGAAACAACAACTGCTGTATAACTCTCCTCTGCATGCTCCAATCTGCCTCAAACTTTCCATGTGTGATCAAAATCCAATCCTGATCACATCTACAGGCCAACAGACACTCTCAGTCGCAGCGCCACCTGTTGGACGGACAGTAAATGCTGTATAACTGGCCTCTACATGATCAAATCAGCCTGAAACTTTTCATGAGTGATCAGAGTCCAACCCTCATCACATCCACTGTGTGAAATACACTCTGAGTTACAGCGCCACCTGGTGGATAGACAGGAAATGCTCTATAACTGCTCTGAACATGCTACAGTCTGGCTGAAATTTTACATGTATGATTGGACTCTGGTCCAGATGCGATTCAGAGGCCGACATACACTCTCAGTCGCAGCGCCACCTGGTGGTCGTGCGTGGATTCACCGACCAGCGTGGATGCGAGGACCCGTCCATCGCTGCTTGCAGCTTTAATTTTTATTATTATTTTTTATTTTTTTATTTTTTTCCCGTAAAGTAAATTGGCTTTTTGGCGGCCTTATCATACTCCAAAACACGTGAAATTTGGCATGCACATCAGGACTGGCGAAAAGTTTGATATTTTATGGGAGTTGCGCATGTGCGTGGCAAAATGGCTCTATAGCGCCACCTGCAAAGTTGAAAAAGTAGTCATTAGGCCAACTGCCACAATGTTTCATGTACAGCTACAATATTTGGTGGGCATATGCACAATATCAGGACACACCAAAAAGTCAATTACAGCCACGCCCTAAACCCAACAGGAAGTTGGCCATTTTGAATTTGCTGTAAATTTTTCAAACTTAATCGCTCCTCGGGAAATGGATTGCCTTTTTGGCGGCCTTATCATATTCCAAAACGCGTGAAATTTGGCGTGCACATCAGGACTGGCGAAAAATTTGATATTTTATGGGAGTTGCGCATGTGTGTGGCAAAATGGCTCTATAGCGCCACCTGCAAAATTCAAAAATGGTCATTAGGCTAACTTCCACAATGTTTCATTTACAGCTACAATATTTGGTGGGCATATGCACCACATCAGGACACACCAAAAAGTCAATGACAGCCACGCCCTAAACCCAACAGGAAGTCGGCCATCTTCAATTTGCTGTAAATTTGTCAAAATTAATTTCTCCCGGCAAATGAATTGCCTTTTTGGGGCCTTATCATGAACCAAAACGCGTGAAATTTGGCGTGCACATCAGGACTGGTGAAAAATTTGATATTTTATGGGAGTTGCGCATATGTGTGGAAAAATGGCTCTATAGCGCCACCTGCAAAATTGAAAAAGTGGTCATTAGGCCAACTTCCACAATGTTTATTTACAGCTACAATATTTGGTGGGCATATGCACCACATCAGGACACACCAAAAAGTCAATCACAGCCACACCCTAAACCCAACAGGAAGTCGGCCATCTTGAATTTGCTGTACATTTGTCAAAATTTATAGCTCCTAGTGGATAAGTCTGAGAGAACTGAAATTTGGCCAGTACATGCACCAGACCTTTCTGATGAAAAGTTATCAAAAACTCAACCAGAAGCCAAAAGGTGTGGCCATGGCAGAGCCTCAAACAACTGATCCTTCGCCATGAAACAGGAAGTGGTGTCTAATTCTTCTCAACATGCTCCAATCTGCCTGAAACTTTACATGTATGATGACAGTCCTGTCCTGATGTCATCCACATAGGGATATTCATTGACAGTCATAGCGCCACCTTGTGGTTTCAGGAAATAGACATCTTTTACACTTTCATGCCCTATTGTTACCTGGTTGATCATATTCACTTCAAATGCAGTGACAACAGCCTAAACACATTGATGATGCATCCCAGTGAAAATGGTGACTTGTCATCAAAGGGCGTGTCTGTGGCGGCCAAACCAATTTCGATGTTTCGCCATGAAAATTTAACGATTCATAACTCAGCTGAACAAGATCCTATCTGCCCCAAACTTCACATGATGGACACCAGGTCCAGTCTGAACACATCCACACTCATAAATTTTGGAAAAGTCATAGCGCCACCTGTTGGTAATAGTAAGTTTAAGGCCTTATATTTTCAGGTACAATGGCCCCAAACGTGGTGATATCATGCTGGAAATTGGTCAGTCGAGTCTTCACCTCTTGACAATCCCACATTGTCAAGGGTGTGACATTTCATGCAACGCTGTTGCCGTAGCAACCAAATATCGCCATGCAAAACAAAGTGCTATTTGACAGGTTAGAAATACTCCAATGCTCACAAAATTACCACACACATCACCATCGACCCAAGGAACGACACCGTATGCATCTCGGCACTGCACATGCTATAGCGCCCCCTACAGTATTTTTAACAAACAGCCCCCCCAGCACATTTCACCTACATCCATGAAATTTGGGAGGCTTATAGAGCACATCAGGACGCACAAAAAAGCCTCTTGGAGCCATGTCCTAAACCCAACAGGAAGTCGGCCATCTTGGATTAATTGTGAGATTTTTGATGATTTTTCTCATTTTTGAGAGTTAATACCTCCTCGGGGATAATTCCAGGAGACCTGAAATTTTGTCAGTCCACACAGCAGGACTTGGTGATGAAAACTTATCAAAAGTTTAACCAGAAGCCAAATGGCGTGGCCATGGCGACCATCAGCGTTTTGATGCTTCGCCATGAAACATAACTGCTGTATAACTCTCCTCTGCATGCTCCAATCTGCCTCAAACTTTCCATGTGTGATCACAATCCAATCCTGATCACATCTACAGGCCAACAGACACTCTCAGTCGCAGCGCCACCTGTTGGAGGGACAGTAAATGCTGTATAACTGGCCTCTACATGATCAAATCAGCCTGAAACTTTTCATGAGTGATCAGAGTCCAGCCCTCATCACATCCACTGTGTGAAATACACTCTGAGTTACAGCGCCACCTGGTGGATAGACAGGAAATGCTCTATAACTGCTCTGAACATGCTACAGTCTGGCTGAAATTTTACATGTATGATTGGACTCTGGTCCAGATGCGATTCAGAGGCCGACATACACTCTCAGTCACAGCGCCACCTGGTGGACGTGCGTGGATTCACCGACCAGCGTGGATGCGAGGACCCGTCCATCGCTGCTTGCAGCTTTAATTTTTATTGTTTTGTATTAAAATAAGGCGTTTTTGTATAATTTAATATGGTTCATGGATGTTATTGTTATCTAGGAAGACATGTTTAAAGGTTCTTAGAATAATAAGCCTTATAGATTATTTAAATGTGTTTCTAATTTGTACATTGGTTGTTGCTAGAGGTACGGACCCGTACCCGTAGCCTGTGGACTACGGATACGGCACTTGCCATTTGCCAATCAGATACGCGAGATCTGGTCACATTACTCCCGGTAGACGCTAGCTGTACGGACCCGTAGCATCGGTACGACAGGTACGGACCCTAAACCTGACCCTAACACTAACCCTAACCTTAACCTTTGCTTACCTTTCAACAGTTTGCAGTGGTTAGCAGCTTCTTGACTCGCGAGACTCGCGTACGGGTCCGTATCTGTCTGGCAAATGGAAAGTGCGCTAGCAACAACCTAATATATATACTGTAGTTTAAGAACTCAGGGCCCCTTTCTATCCATTTAGCTGGTAGACGGGCTACACACAGTTAAGCAAAATTACATTTCTCACATTCATTCACAGTGCAGAAATAAAGTAATAGTATAAAAAATAAGAATAAATAGAAGGTACAGTAGAATAAATACTAGATAAAGTAAAAAAGACTTAATTGAAAAAAGAAAAGAAAACACAAGCATACATCAGACACAATCATACTCGCTACTGGGGTGATAATGGGTGACATTAATATGGCTGCAGTTTTGAGTTTGGAGGTGATGGTGAGAGTGCAGGTCTACATGTGTTGTAGCTGCAGGGTGTTCAACAGTCTGACTGTGTGTGGGAAGAAGCTGCTGCAGAACATGGATGTGAGGGTTCTGACGCTGCGCAGTCTTTTCCTGATGGGAGGGCAACAAACAGTCCATGTGAGGGGTGGAAGGAGGAAACAGCCAGTTAGGACACTTTCCACTGTGGCCCTGTAGAGGTGGTCAGGATGGGAGCTGGAAGGCTTGCTCTTTTCAGTCTGCTCAGGAAATGAAGGCGGTGTTGTGCTTTCTTCACTATGGCATTGGTGTTGAGAGACGAGCTGAGGTCATCTGTGATGTGCACCCCCAGGAATTTAGTGTTCTTGACCCTCTCTACTGTGGAGCCGCTGCTGTATAGTGTACGGTGATCAGCCGGTGGCCTCCTGAAGTTGACCACCAGCTCTTTGGTGTTGTCCACATTCCGCGTCAGGTTGTTGTTGCTGCACCTTCCTGCCAGGTTCTCCACCCGTGCTCTATAGGTCATCTCTTTGTTGTTGCCGATGAGGCCCAGTAGTGTGGTATCATCAGCAAACTTGATGATGACGTTGGAGTCTGTCTTGGCAGCGCAGTCGTGGGTGAGCAGTGTGAACAGAAGGGGCTGAGCACACATCCCTGAAGGGCGCTGGTGCTCAGCGTGATAATGCTTGATGTTCTGCTGCCCACACGTACACACTGAGGTCTCTGAGACAGGAAATCCAGGGTCCAGTTGCAGAGAAGGAGGAGGAGATGTTAAGTCCTAACATGGAGAGTTTGCTTACCAGCTGCTGGGGGCTGATTGTTTTAAATGCTGAACTAATGTCTATGAGCACCATTCTGGCATATATATTTATGGAATCCAAATGTGAGAGGACAGAGTGTAGACTAAAGGATATGGCGTCTTCAGTGGAGCGGTTGGGGCGTAGGCAAATTGTAGAGGGTCAAGAGAAGCAGGAAGGACAGACTTGATCTGCTTCATAACTGAACGTCAATGCACTTCATCACAATGGGGGTCAGTGCTGTTGGGCAGTATTCATTTAGGCATGTGACAGCTGACTTCTTAGACACATGGATGGACAGTGGGTTTCTTTTGAGGGCTGGTAGGGGCCCACAGCCTGTTCTAGAGAGGATGTAAAACTATCTTTGAAGACTTCTTATGAGCTGATCAGCAAGGAGGAAGGGAGGGGTCTCTGAAACACACACCCTGGTATGGTTATCTGGGACTTGCAGTTTTCCCCTGCATTGACTCTGGAGACGTCCTCCTCACATCATCTGGGTCCAGGTGAAAGTGCCCGTATCACCTGGGGGAGGAGGGGTGTTCCTAGACAGGTATGTGGTTCCTGGCATCGAACCAGTGAAAAGACAACACGTCTATATTGCACTTCATTTTATTGACATAGATGTCCTACTTGGACACTGTGGTTGTTGAATGTTGAGTAATGAACCATGTTTTGAATGAAGTGTCAAGCTTCAACACAGCCTCGATCAGCCATCACAAGTGGAACTTTCTGTGGCTGACTGCGCACCTTACTGCGCAGGTTTGTGTAGGTTCTACAGCTCTTTGTGTCTCCAGATGTTTTCTCCCTGATGGATCTGTTTTCTCTCCTCTTCACAGATCTCAATGGTGTGTTTTCATCAGCTGCTGCAACCTGCAAATTAAATGGCTGGATTTCTGCACTGCTCATGGTAACAGAATCTGATGGAGAAAATCACAGCAAGTTTTTATTTCCCATGCAGTAACCCCACACAATCAATCACTGCCTTCTCTAAAACACTTTACTGTGTTAAATGTTGTTGTTCTCATTCCAACCCTGACCTCAACATAACCTTACTCCAACCTTAAACCAAGTCTTTACATTACAATTTCTCTTGTGGGTCCAATAAACATTAACCAGTAATATTAAATATATCTAAAAGATATAAAATACAGTCACACAGGGACCTTCACCTTTCAGTTCTTCTGTATAATCATCTCCTCACATCAGACCTCTTTCTGTCTTACTGCCTCCATCATTATCCTCCACTCACATTTCCTGCTCCTCTGGTTGCTGTTTGATATTTATTCCTGTGTTTCTTCTTTTTCACCTCCGACTGGTTGTCTTTAATTGTGTCATTCTCTGGTTGAAGTGTGGAGTTTTCTGACTGGTTTCAGCAACATAATGATTATAACTGACGCTTCACTGAGACAGAGAACCTTTTCTGACCTCCACAGATCTTTATGATGAGCATCTTAAGTGGTCAAACCCTCACATGTCATCCAGAGGAATATCAGATAGGAGACGACAGATGCTGTCCAAAGTGTCCTCCTGGTAAGATCCAACTGGATTTAAAGAGTTATTTCTATTTAGCTGTTCTTTTGTGATACTGAAAATATCAATAACAATTAACTCAATTCAATTCAGCTTTATTATATAGGGCCAATTACAGGTCAAATTGTCTCAAGATGCTTTATAGAACCCATATGCCTGAATCTCCAGAGCAAGCCCTGAGGTGACAGTGGCAAGAAAAACACCCAGTTAGTGCTCAAGTTCACTTCTCTCTCTTAAGGTTGTTGCTGTTTATGTTCATAAATACAAATCAATCAAGTACTGGCATCTAACTGGAGTTTTTATCCGGTAAGAATAAAAATAATGTATTATTTTTAGTTGTGTGTGTGTAAAAATATATATATGAATAAAAATGTATTTTTTAATGAATTTATGAATTAAAAAATTATGTAATTCCTTTGATTACTACCAAATGCTAGTAATCAAGGTAACTGATAGTAGTATTTGTCACTTGGTTGAGCTCACATCATATACTTGACTGTCAAAATTCTATCATTTTAATTTAATATAAACAAGATCACATGAAAGTTGGTTTTCTTTCCAACAGAAATGTATGTTGAAACAGATTGCCTCAAGGACAGAAATACTTCCTGTCTGCCCTGCCCTGTTGGACCTACATGGATGAACCAACTGGATATAGGCAGTGCCATCTCTTGTACACCTTTAAACTGTGGTGCAGGTAGATTTCTGTTAATAATTCTGCATCTTTAGTAGAAATGTCTCTGTGCACAAATTTATAGTTTGGTACTGAGACTTGTTACTGCATGTCACACTTATGAATCCTTGCAAAAAAGCTGTACATTAGACAGAAGATAAGTATCTTCATGTGCTTACAGGTTCTGGTCTGAAGGCATTATGTACCAACAGATCAGATACAGTTTGTGAACCACTGGATGGATACTCCTGTACTAACCGAACAGGGCACAACTGTACAGCAGCACAGAAACACAGAATCTGTCAGCCAGGACAATACATCAACCAAGCAGGTTGGTATTTAAAAAAATAAAGCTTTAATGAAAACAACAAAAAATCAGGGAATCTGACCTTATTACCTCCACCAAGGAGGTTATTGACACCCGGCGTTTGTGTGTCTGCCTGTCTGTTAGCAAGATAACTCAAAAACGCCTGGGCAGATTCAGATGAAATTTTGAGGGGATGTAGACTATGGTAAGAGGAAGAGCTGATTTAATTTTGGTGGCAATCGGAAAGGATCCTGGATTCTGGATCACTTTGAATTTTGTAGTATGTTTTAGTATGTGGTCCAAAATATGACAAAAAACATCATAGGTTAGTATGTCATCCAACAAATTGGAACAAGGTGTCCAGATAGCTCAACTGGTTAAGAAGGTGATTCGTAAACAGAACTGTCTCAGAGATGCAGGTTTGATTCCAGCTCATGATCCTTTACTGCATGGGTTTCCTGTTTTCCTCTCTATCCTTGGTGGAGGTCTGCACTCTCTGAGTGCTTTTCTAGTTATAGTTTCATTAAGTTGTTGATTTGAGTAATGAAGCACCAGAATTAGACAAAAGGAAGATAAAATAATGATCTGATCTGACCAACAGCTGGTAAAACTACATCGTCTACACACCTGATCTTTTCTTTCTCTTTTTGTCTTGAACCAGCCTCAACCATGTCTTCAAATTAATCACAAAACACAGTTTTACCAAAGATTCTTTGTGGTTCTTGCAGCTAAAACTAGACTTTATTAATGAGTGTTTGCTGATTTGTCCTTTAATATTTTCTTCTGCTGATTCCAGTCTGATCTTCTCCTCTGCAGAATGATTAACTGATTAAATCTGTTGGATTGTTCTGTCTGCTCATCATTCATCATGTAACACTTTGAGTCCTTCATAATGTGATTCTGAAGTGGTTTCTACACATCTATGATTTGTGTTTGTGCAGAAACAGCCTTCAGAGACACTGTGTGCTCTGACTGCAGCATTGGAACATTTTCAGATGGAACATTTACATCTTGTCAGTCACATACTCAGTAAGTGAAGCTTTAAATCACACATGGAGACACCTGACTTCTAACAACAGCAGAGAATCTGTTGTATCTGAACATTTTCCTGTAAAAATGTCCTTCTGTCTTTACAGATGTCAATCAAACCTTCAAGTGATAAAACCAGGAACTACTTCTACTGATGCTGAATGTGGAGAAAAACGTTCAAATGTCGCAGCAATTGTGGCTATTGTCTGTGTTTTATTTATTTTATTAATAATTGCTGCAGTAGTTTATTGGTTTTGCTTCAGAAAGAAGAAACGTGTTTCAGAGAAGGTGAGGATGACAGAGAGCAATGAAAATGTTAACATGGTTTTGCTGGATGAGAATATTTCTGCCAAGTCATGACTCTGCTGATTAAGATGTTTTTCTTGGTTTTGTTTCATAGAAGAAAAAAACACAAATCCAGTCATTTTCAGTCAAGTAAGTTTGTTTCTGTCTTGTGTGTTCACTGTTGACAGCACTTGGTTTGTCAATTAAATTGAATTATGTCCTTATTGTTTTTCAGCATTCATTAGAAAATGGAGAACTATCACCATCAGAGACTGTTCCTATGAGAATATCACCAGGTAGGACAGCAGTGTGTTGTTCTCTGAAATGTTCATGAGGTCAATGAAGTTTCTGCTCTAAATGACAGTTTTTCTCTCCTCAGACGAAAACCATCTGCAGGACAACAAGTAGGACTCAGTGTCCTGCAGAGTAAATGTGCTTCAGAGTCCAGTTTTAATCTATCTGGATGCTGACACATCGTCTTTGCAGTGTACTGAAGTAAAACAACAGTGAGCTGAGTTTCCTGCTTCCTGCTGGATCTTTATCTGACTACAGAAAACAAAGTTTCTCTGGAATACATCCATCCATTCTCTATACACCGCTTTATCCTCACTAGTGTCGCAGGGGGTGCTGGAGTCTATCCCAGCTGACTCGAGTGAAGGCAGAGGACACCCTGGACAGGTCACCAGTCTGTCTCAGGGCTACATATACAGACAAACAATCACACTCACATTCACACCTACAGACAATTTAGAATTATCAATTAACCTCAGCATATTTTTGGACTGTGGGAGGAAGCCGGAGTGCCTGGAGAAAACCCACGCATGCTCAGGAAGAACATGCAAACTCCATGCAGAAAGATGCCAGGCTCAGGCCGGGATTCAAACTGGGGATCTTCTTGCTGCAAGGCGAAAGTGCTAACCACTATTCCGCTTTGCAGCCCTCTGGAATACAACCGATGGAAAATAAATTTATCGACTCACTGACTCCATTGATCTTCTGCTCACAGTTGGAGCAACTTCAGACTGAAGCTGGACTTTAAATGAGGACAAACTGCTGGAACAGAAGATAATGTGTCCTTTTCTGCAGCATGATGGACTAATGGCTGCCGTGAGGGGGAAGATTTTCTGAACAACTGACTGTTTTATGAAGCTGCACAGGTTGTAAATTTAAACCAGTTTGTGGTCAACAGCACTACAGTTGCAATCATTTGGGGTTTTTTTTTTTCATGTTTTTGCAGTTTCTGTTCCTCAGTTTCATGCTGTCAGTTTCTCTTTCCAATTGAGTATACATTCAGTTTGCTTTTTTCTGTAAATATTGTACAGATTTCCATCTGCAGATGGAAATTAGCTTAAAGCTAACTGTGGAGCAATGCATCAAATGGAAACATTTATGTTTAATATTGTACATGGTCCCTTTTTAAATAAACTGATAATAATAAAAAGATTTATATGAGCCAATCTGCTTTTATACACCTTTTTTTTTTTTTTAAATATTTAAGGCAGAAACATTTTGAGTCAGAGGCCACAGAGAGTCAGAGCAGATAATAAAGCTGAAATGTGTCTTAATATTTACAGATTTGATGTTGACACTGTCCCTAAAGGATAATTCTAGTTTATTTCCACCTGTTGTGTTTCCCATTAATGTTCCTATTGTGGCTCTATGAATCATACTAACTCTGTTCTCTCCACCTCCAATGTAGCAGGAAAACGAGGATTCACACAAAACCTGGTTTTTATATGAATCATTTTATGTTTAATTTCATTTTATTTTTTGTCAGATTAAAATGAAACATAAATTTGCTGCTTGGAGCTACATTTTTAAAACTCCAGTAAGGATCTCCTCCTCCTTGGATTCTTGCATTTTCATCCATGAATGTCGGTTTGTTTACATATGTGAGGATGATCTTCTGGAAGCTCTGCAGCTAAATGCAGTGATGGATCAACTGTGGACCATTATGAGGAAAGTCATGGATCATTTTAGTTTATTGCAAGAGGAGTTCACAAATAAGACACTAAAGCAAAATTGAAGACGCCACTTAAAGGATGGAGGCAGAAAGATGTCAGGAAACTGGTGTTGTCCTGCATTTACGCCAGATTTGGAAAATCTCTATATGACAGCTGGTAGCCTAGTATTAGTTAATAACCTTTTCTCTAATCATCCAGACAGTCACCATTTTTCAGTGTAATATTCAGAGTTTACTGGTTCATGCTCACATTCCTTTTACTTTATCTGTAAAACTAGAAAACTACAAGTTAGAGAGTGGATCTTCAACCTGTGTGTGTCCTTCAGCTGAGTGTCTTATCTATCATGCCACATCTGTACATGTGAAAGTGAAAGCAGTCTGTACAGGATCTTTATTTTTAGCTTTAATATACTTTTGCATTTCTTGCCTCATTTGTTTCCAGCTGCTCTAATATGTAAATATCTCCTGTAATATCTGACGTTCACAGTGAACTTCACAGCTCAGATGCAGTTTCAAATAAAAGTAGAAACATGAGTGAAACGCTTTATTTGGTTTGGAGCCTCTGCAGTCAGTGTAGCTTTAACAGTATTCAGCCCGCCTTCAGACAGACCGTGGGAGGTTTACATTCCTGTGATTCTCAGTTCTGCTGCAGTGAGCTTTGTGCTGTGGTTTTTACTTACTAGTATGATTGTTGTTTTTTCTGTTGTTGCTTTCGTTTTAGTGTCACAGGCTGCTGAAGGCCTAAAATGGAACTTGAACCTTGTGAGTCACACCTATGGTAACTAGACCAGAGGAAACCAACAGTGATGAGGGCTCCTCCCTAACATGCTCTAATATTTGGATCACATTGCAGGCGGTGGTTGTTTTTACTAAAACTGGAACATCCAGTTCTACTCACTGCACCAACAATTAGAATAAGATGGAAAGCAACCAAAAGCTTCTGCAGCATCATTGTCATGGTTACAGCCAGTCAGAGTTTTAATTTCATTTCTTGCTTTGCTGCTCTGGTTTAGTTGGTTCATTTGTTTTTGTAACTATTTTACTAACTTTGCCTTTTATATTGTTAATGTTGACCAATTTTTGCATTTGTTTGTCTGCATCTTGTATGTAAAAAAAGGCCTAATAAACATTTAAAATAATATTTATTCAATTATACCTAACAAAATGAACATACACACACACACACACACACACACACACACACACACACACACACACACACACACACACACACACACACACACACACACACTATTATGAATTAGTATCTTAATGGCATTTAACTGAAAATAAAATAGAAAAACATTATGTATGGTATATAATGTACAATTGACAGGGGGTGTATATATTTGTAGATTTAAATTACAGTGTATATTATAATATGTAATATATGATGAGGAATTTGTGTTTTAAAATTGCATTTAACAGAAAATAAAATAAAAAAATGTTCTACAGACAGTGCATGGTATATAATATATAAATATAACTTAGTATTTTAAAATGGTATAAATAGAAAATCAAATACAAAATTGTTTTATCGACAGTAACATACAATTGAAAATGTGTACTTTAAAATTGAAAACAATATAAAAATATTTTACTGACAGTGAATGTATATAATACATAATGACAAATTTTTATTTTAAAATTGTATTTATTATAAAACAACAAAATCTTTTTATATACAGTACATGGTGTTTAATATACATTATGAAAATGTATTTATAGTGGATTTGATGGAAAATGAGATAAAATTATTTCATTGACAGTGTAATGTACAATTATATATGTATATTTTAAAATTGAAAATAAAATATAAAATGATTTAATATGCAGTGTATGGTGTATCATATACAATATGAATATGTAATTTAAAATAGTATTTAATAGAAAAAAAATTATAGACAGTGTATAATATGCGATTATGAATTTATATGTTAAATTAGTATTTATTCTCCAACATAAAGTTTTTTTTCTAGACTGTGTATGGTATTGTTGTTGTGTTGTGAACAAGTATTGTACCACACCTGACGGACAACGCTCCTCGATGTGTCCTGAAGGTATGAACAAAACTGAACAGAGCAAAAAAAAAAAAAAAGTACGGCTCCGCCCCCATTTTGTCACCAAACATCTTCTTGTTTTCTGACAAAGCCATTCCCTTCATGTTTGAAAGGAAAGCCGGTATGAAACACAAACATGCCGACTGGAAACAAACTACGTCTGCAGACAGACAGTTTTAGTAATGAATGCTTCTTGGTAGATGAATATGTCATAAACCACACACAAAAGCTGCGGGCAAACACATTCAAAGACACACCTTATAGTTCCTTACCTTACTGTACAGCATCCACTTCGAGTTAAAACCACATTGAAACCACAGTTAAACCATATTAAATATTAAACAAGCGTTTTGTTGCTAAGTAGTCATCTAGCACGTGTGGCATGACCATGCGGTCCGAGCACTAATAGTTCATGGCGGAAGTGGCGTCAAACTAAGCGGACATGACAAGCAAATATATATATATATGAAAAAAATAAAAGAGGAGCACGTTGAATTTACATCATCATAATATCAGTCAAACATCCTCACTGAACTGATGTGAAACTCTTTCTTTTGTAATAGATTGAGAAAGTTCCTCTGCATTTCACTTCAAAACTCATCACAGATCGCTAGAATTACCTTTGCATCTGCCGATTCATTCATTTGTATGAATTCAGTGACTCGGCAAACGTGAAGTTGTGGGTTTTTCATATTAAACGTGTCAGACTGACGCTGCAGCAGTGGTTAACTCTGCTGACACAGATACTCTGCAGATTAACATCACTGGAACGCATAAAGTGCCGTTTGCATACAGATGTAGCAATAAATAAGAAGACTGATGCTGTAATTCAGTGTTAAAAAGTAAACATACGTCTGTTTATTTTCTCTGCCAATAAAGTCTGCCGCTTTATTGACAGACTTTATTTATCTTCTGGTATCCCAGAGACACGGGTCTACATGGTGAAAATCTATTTCAAATTAGAAGAAATCTAAGAAGAAAAATTCAGCACTTACCTTTCCTCTGCTTTGTGAAACATAAGCTAACTCATCATGCCATCTGCCCCCTGTGGGACCAAGAACAAAAGACTCTCATTATTGGCTATTACAGACCACAAACCACAGGATGATTCAATGTTGACTGAAACTGCATTCAAGTTATTTAGAAGTAGGTCAGACAGAACATTTGAAAATGTCACCTCAGCGTTTGAGAACTTATACCAGATATTTTTCACAATATATTGTTATTTTAGACAAAATGATCTTCAGTTACCCCTTCTGAACCTCAAGCAGTTTCTCAGATTTGTTTTTTTGTACTGTCACATTTTTAGTCACCATGGGCTCATTTTTCACTATAATCTAAAGTCCTGTAACTCTATGGAAACAGAACAACCATGGCTAGAAGGAGAGAGAACTCAGAAATGCCCCGTGTGTAGTATGGCATAGGTATAAAAAAACAATTTCATAAAAAAACAAACGTGCAACATCATCAACGTGTGCAACATTTTCTCAAATACCCACAGGTGCCACCAATACTGGCAAAAAATGAAGCCTTGAGTGGATGTTTTATGTTTTAACTTGTTTCCATACTTGTCTCTGTTCTGTATAAAAACAGCTTACAGTTCCGCTCAAAAATCCCAAATTTGTTGTCATGTGACTTTTGGCCACAGCTGAGTTACCAATGACTTCACGGTTGTTCTGCAGAACATCACATTTTTAGTTTTTTACAGAGTATAATGAGTTCAAACTGTTTGTATTTGAAGACTGGCGACCTGTCCAGGGTGTCCCCTGCCTTCACCCAAGTCAGCTGAGATAGGCTACAGCCTGTAATTTGGGTAATTATTTTAAAACCATAAAACATGCCTTTCAAACCCGCCAGTCAGCAGGTGTTGGAGTCAAAAGGGTTCATTAAAATCTTCAGATTAATTAAGAAAAAAAGAAAATCATTAATGCTACAGTGCTAACAAAGTCACGCTAATCTGAACTGGTATAGGCCTGCCCAGTTATTATCACCATGGGGCAATAACTGGTAGTTAGCAATAGAGGTACTTATTGTTGATGCTAAATGTCACTTAATGTATTTTTGCCATGTGCAGAGCTCATTTCAGCCTGTTGCTCCTGAACCAAAAGCATTTTTTTACTGGCACTTTGGAAACAGTAAGTGAGTGTTTTACTCATGTTTTAGATGCTGCTGGCTCGTATTAGTTTTCAGTGCACTGTTTTCATACTGTGGATACTGTTACATGTGATGTGGAAAGCAAACCAGGTTGACTATAGATGCTATTTCATGTGTTACAGTAGTCAGTTCTGAACAAATAAAGATTTACAGTGGTTTTACTGTTAACATGTGTGATTGTTTTTGTATATTATTTGGTGTCATTCAAGTAAAGAGTAAATACAGTTAAATAGTTAATATAGTATATATGAAATATAGAAATTCATTTAAGACTTTCAGTACATGGATCACATTAGTTTTGTGAAATAAAAACCTAATTTTCAGTCATATTGACTGAGCATTCCAATTGTATTTACTCAGTCTTTTCAGTGGTTTTGACTTAGGGTTGCTGTTACATTAACTTAGGCTTTTAATTTATCAACTTAATTTTTTATGTAATGCTACTAAATAGTTGCACAGAGCTACTTGAATTTTTAATCATATTTACTCAAATTCCTAAATTATATGTAATCAATTTCACAGCTTCAAAATTTGCTCAATTTTTTTTAAGTGTAAAAATGTTTCACCAAATAAATTGAGTTTATTGCTGTTTTAGTTTTGTCAGTAGTCGCTAAAGTATTCCCTGAGAGAGTTTGCAACCGCTTCCGTTTGTGGATACTTCCTGTTGTAGTTTTCCGCCTGAGAATTGTAGTTCAATTTGAGTTTTGGTGGAGTAAAAGCATTGCTTTTACAGATCTGATTGTTCATTTCCCGCACTTGAGCCTTTTGACCCAGCATGAGACCCAAAACGCAAATTGGTGCACAAAGTGTCCATAAAGAGATGTAAAGTGAGCAAGATGTAGCACAAACTTGTAACAACAATAAAGAAATGCAAAATGAGACAGGAGTGGCAAAAATCTGACACAAAAATGTCCAAAAATTGAACAAAAACAACCCTAAACAGGTGCAACATTAAGAAAATGAGACAGAAAATCAGCAAAATCAACTAAGAAGATGTACAATTTTAAACAAAACAAAACAAAGTCAAAAACACACAAAATGAGCAAAATCAATCACAAAATGCTCAAAATTAAGGCAGAAAATGAACAGAATGGAACACAAAATAACATGAAAAGATGCAAAATGTTTAAAGACAGACAGAAAGACACAAACTGACCAAATTAAACACATAATAACACAAATGAGACACAAAATGATGGGAAATCTTCAGTCACCAAACTATTCTGACTGATTTTATTCAATATTCTGAAGGTTTTTACACAGAACTTTGTTCATATATCATTTACAATCTGATTTATACAACTTTTTCCCCTGAACACACTGAAATGTCCAAAATGATCCAAATAAGATGGAAAATGACCAAAATTGAAGAATAACAACATTAAAGCGGTGCAAAATTGTTAAAATGAGAGATAAAATAAGCAAAAACAGAAGAAAAAAGAGATGAAAACTGAAGCAGAAATGGCCAATAAGTCACAGAATAGAAAAACAGACATGTGAAATGGGCAAAAGAACTAACAAGATGAACAATTTTCAAGAAAAACACAGTGAAAAATACACCAAATGAGCAAGATGGAGCAGAAAATGGTGAAAATAAAGGCAGAAAATGAGCAAAATGAAGCAGAAAATGGTGAAAATAAAGGCAGAAAATGAGTAAAATGAAGGAGAAAATGGTCAAAATAAAGGCAGAAAATGAGCCAAATGAAGCAGAACATGGTGAAAAAAAGCAGAAAAAAAGCAAAATGAAGCAGAAAATGGTCAAAATAAAGGCAGAAAATGAGTAAAATGAAGCAGAAAATGGTGACAATAATGGCAGAAAATGAGCAAATGTTAGCTTGTCAGTGTTGTGAAAGCGTCAATCTAACATGTCAGTCTGTACTTTGATATTTAGAGCTGAGTTGCAGCTCCTTGTCTGGACTTGTGTCTTACCTGAATGTTTCCTATCTGGCTGAGGAGGCTTCATTTTTCTGTCACAGTCTTTGCTCATAATGTCTTCACAAGTTTCACACTTGACCACAACTCTGGAATATCTCCAAGGTTTGTGTGTTAAACTGACTTTCTCAAGTCTCCAAATGTTTTTCTTCACAATATGGAATGTGCTAACAGTTGTTAGTTCTTCTGGCTGACATCACAATGGACTTTTTAAAAAAAAATACATTTACTGTCTTAGTACTTGTACTCTGTGCAATGACAGTAAAATTGAATCTAATCTAATCTATAAAATGATAGCAATGAGACAAAAATGGCCAAAATGGGACCAAAAACAGCCTTGAAGACAAAACAAAACAAAAATCCAAAACAAACTGAGCACAAAGTGTCCATAAAGAGATGTAAAATGACCAAGATGAAGCACAAACTTGTAACAACAATAAAGAAATGTAAAATGAGACAGGAGTGGCAAAAATTTGACACAAAAGTGTCCAAAAATTGAACAAAAAAAACCCTAAACAGGTGCAACATTAAGAAAATGAGACAGAAAATGAGCAAAAGGAACTAACAAGATGAACAATTTGAAACAAAAACACACTTAAAAACACACAAAATGACCACCGTTTGTTGTATGCTGTTCCTTTGCTCTCAAAATAATTCTATTTTTTTCCGACTTCCTTGTTCTGTTGTCTTCAAAACTGTGTGCAAAGCTCTGAGAGTTGGCGTATGAAGGCTGACAACTCCCTGAATTTAAATGCTTAATGTAATTGTGTTATCTTTTTATCAATTCTTCCAACTAAAACTAAAGTATAGAATAGAATCCATTCTACAATCCAGGAGGATACAAGAGGATTATTCTAATTGTAAGAAATTAAATACCTCTAAACGGCATATTTAATATTATACTACAATAACTGTTACTGTCTACAAACGACAGTAAAACATAGCAAAGAAGAGTATTTCTGTATGAAAACCAACACTTTAAAAAATTTTAATACAATGATCTTGTACCAGGGCTACACATCTGGCATTTGTAACGAGCAAAGCAGCTAAAACATCTGTGAAAAATTAAAGCAGAAGTGTACAGACCTCCTGCTTCTCCTGTTTTAATATGGCGGGTATATTTTAAAACTGTACAAGGCTGACCTCTAGTGGCTGAACTCAGTATCCAGTCACAAAAGTACTCATCATTTATGACATTAATTTCAATTTATGAATCCCCCTGTCAACAAAATGATCAGAGGAGAAAAAAATGTACACAGATCATACCGTTCGTATAGAATATGATTAAGAATCAGATTAAACATCTGGGGCTTTAAAGCCCATAGAATATCAAAAACTCACTTATACAAACCTAAAGAGATGGGAGGATTAGGGCTACCTTGTTTCCAACATTATTACTGGGCTGCAAATCTAAGGGCTCTTGTTTACTGGCAGGAAGATTATAACCTGGAAGTTTCAGCAGATATTCCAGCTTGGGTTGTAATTGAAAAGAAATGCATTATTAATAGTTCACCGCATCCACTCCTTTTCTAAACATCCAGTTTGCCCACAGGCACAAAGGTGAACAACCAGATAATTTCAAATTGTTTCAGAATCTGGTCACAAATTAAAAAGTATTGTAAGTTGTCTGGCACCTCCATTCACCACAATCATGCATTCCCTCCATCACTTTCAGATGCAGCTTTTGACAGCTGGAGGTTAAAAGGCATAGTCACTTTAAAAGACCTGTACATTAATAAAAAATTTGCCTCCTTTGCCCAGCTAAAAGACAAGTTCTCTCTCCCATCAACATACTTTTTTAGATATTTAAAAATCAGAAACTATGCCCGCTAATGTTTGCCTAATTTTGAAAACCCCCCTGAGGAAAAAAGGGTTTACTCTTTCTTACTGGGACCGCCTGACTCCAAAGGTTTGGTCTAAAACTTTGTCAAAATATTTCATGAACATGTTAACTTTAGTACACCATCTTTGAGGTCAGCCTGGGAGAAAGAGTTGGGGTTGCAGATTGATGATAAGGATGTCTGGGAGGAGAGCCTCAGCAGAATACGCTCCTGTTCCATTAATGCTAGGCACCAGTTGATTCAATTTAAGGTGATGCACAGACTATATTACTCAAAAGTTAAATTAAATAGAATTTATCCTACGATCTCCTCTCTGTGTGACCGGTGCAGATCTGCTGATGGTTCTCTAACCCACCTTTTTTGGACTTGCCCAAAACTGCATAACTTTTGGTGTGAAATATTCAAGTGGTTTTCTGAAATCTATGACTGTGTGTTTAACCCTGACCCACAGGTAGCATTATTTGGATATTCTCTGTCCTTACAAAAGCACAGCCTCTCAGTGCAGAGCACTATTATGTATGGAATGATAATTGCTAAGAGACTGATTTTAAGACTCTGGAAATCGGACACTGTGCCTCAGTTTAAGGCATGGCTGATGGAGCTAACTAGCTTACTACACATGGAGAAAATCAGATACAGTGTCATGGACAATCTTAATAGATTTTACACCATATGGCAACCATTCTTGGATCGTCTTGCCCGGCATGGTGGACACTCCAACATACCCCCAGTGGCCCACTCAGTTTGACCTTGAAAACCTGTTGATCTGTGATGCTTTAGTGATGCAACATTGTATTTTGCTGCCCTCTGTATGCCCAGTTTCTTTTTTATTTTTGTTGGTCTTTGTCCAGTTTTGTTTTGTTTTGTTTTGTTTTGTTTTTAAAGATAAAAAAACCTTAATAAAAATACTGTTACAAAAGAATCAGATTAAACATGTGACTAACAAAAGAAAATGCTGAATATATCTACTGTAAATAAAGATATCCACAGATAAACTGTAAATTATATATATATATATATATATATATATATATATATATATATATATATATACACACACGCTTATATAGTAGTTATGTGTTTTAATCTACAGAAATTGCATTACGCTTATTGAGTCTGGTCTCCACACCCCCAGAAGCAGCAGCAGCAACAGCTGTAGCAGCAGCTGTATTGGGCGTCATCTCTGGGTATTTGCTGCGTAGGTGTGGCAGCAGTGACGACATGTTATTGCTGAAAGTCAGTTCCTGAGCATAGATGAGACACTTGACCTTCTTGTGATTAATAAAATCAAAGTGCTTCCAAGCATAAGAGCGTGCTCTTTTGGGCACTGGCTGTTCCTCCATATCCCTCCCTCACTACTTCACTCATTCCTCACAAACACACCTTGCACTCTCACAACTCACTCACAAAACACTCTTTCAACCAGTCAAACTCTTTATGTACCTATCTGTAACCTAATCTATTATATGTTTAGTGTGTTTCTATGAATGAATGTGTGTTGTGTATGTGTGAATCTATGTGTGTGTACGAGTGAATCTATGCATATGTATCTATGTGTGTTATTGAATGTATGAAATGCAACTAAATACATCTAAACAAAATTCTAACTTAATGTAACTTCTCAAAATGCGCTAGTGTAATCTCCTTCTCAAAAAACCCCACAGTTTGAGGAGTTAATCAGACACCTTTTAAGACCTGGACAGATTGAAATGTCCAACCCCTTCGAAGTTCGCGTGAAGTAGCGCAACACGCAATGTCACGTAACGAGGCCTCACTCTCGATAGTGACGTGATTGTGGGCGTGCTGAGGCAGGGATCGAAACACCCTCGGAACACTTTCGCTTCAAAAGCTCGGCACTGTGTCAAGCAAACTGGCTCAAAAACTGCAAGGACAAGAGGTGGTGTACTAGGTGTGGGGAAGATCATGAGTATGGAGAGTGTGGGACAGGGGTGCAGCCAAAATGCTGTAATTGTGGAGGTGCACATAACGTGGCATATGGAGGATGTGAGGCTATGAAATGGGAAAATAATATTCAAAGAGTGAGAGTGGAGAAGAAGATTTCGTATGCTGAAGCTGTGAAAGTGGCTAGGGGGCAGAGTAGCCGAACTATCGTTCAAGGAGAATTAGGGAGTCACGTAGGGCGGCAAAGAATGAGTGACAGAATGTATGTGGACAAAAGAGACCTGGTAACATTTATTGCAGGGGTGGTCAACAGCACAGCAGAGGTAAAGTCAAAAAGTGAAAAAATTCAACTGATTGTTAAAGCGGCAGTGCATCACTTGGGATTAGTGGGACTGATATGGGAAGAAGTGAGGGATAATCTCACTAATCAGTCAAGTCAGGAAACACCATGGGTTGGCTAATTCTAGTTATGGTATTAATCCTTCAATGGAATGCTAGGAGTTTGCTGGCTAATGGTCAAGAATTCAAACATTTCATTAAAGAGATGAATAGAAAACCAGATGTAATGTGTGTGCAGGAAACATGGTTAAAACCAAATTTGCATTTCGTGGTACATGGGTATACAGTAATAAGAAGTGACAGAAGTCAAGGGGGAGGTGGGGGTTGTGCAACATTTATTAAACAAGAAATTCCTTATAGGTTACTGGAAAAGGGAGTGGACCAGGAGTTTGTTGTGATGGAAATATGGGAAAGGGGGGAGAAAGTAGTCATAATTAATTACTACAACCCATGTAAGAGGCTTAGTTTGGAAAAGCTATTAGGGATTAAAGGGCAAGGCAGTAACAAGGTCATATGGTGTGCAGACTTCAATGCTCACAATACATTGTGGGGAGGGGCGCAGACAGATGTGAATGGTCAGGTAATTGAAGATTTGATGGATGAAAGGGATTTGGTGTGTGTAAATGATGGAAGAGGGACAAGAGTAAACATAACAGGAGGTACCGAGTCAGCATTGGATATAACTTTAGTATCTAACACAATGGCAGGGGTCAGTAACTGGGGGATGTGGACAGCTTCAACAATAGGAAGTGATCATTACCCAATCCTGTGCTTTGTAGGGGAGAGATTAGAAGTGAGAGCAAAGGTGGGAATCAGAAAGTGGGTGTTTCAAAAAGCAGACTGGGACCGGTTTCAAAGGTTATGTGAGGAATCAATGAGCAAGACAGAAATACTTGGAGACATTGATGAAATAAATAAACGGGTGACATCAGCGATTGTAAGGGCAGCAGAGGGCGCTATACCCAAAAGTAAGGGCAAAAGGAGTAGGAAGTTGGTACCATGGTGGACAGAAGAGTGTCATCTGGCTGTAAGAAACAGGAATAGAGCATTCAGACAAGTTAAAAGGACTCATAACTTGCAGGACTTAGTTCGGTACAAAAAGGCTCAGGCAGTGGTGAGAAAAACAATACGGCAAGCTAAGAGGGCATCATGGAGAAACTTTTGCAATAGAATAGGGAGAACAACACCAGTGGGGGAAGTGTGGGGAATGATTAAGAAGATGGGAGGTGAAAGAAGGGAATGGGATTATCCCGTCATAACATCTGGAGAGGAGTCAGCAGTGTCCAACAGAGAAAAGGCAGAAGTCATGGCTAAGGCATTTGTAAAGGTACATAGATCAGATAATTTGTCAGAGGAGGGGAGACAGGGGAGGGAGAGAACTATGGCTCAGTATCCAGGGTTATTAAACAAGAGGGCAAGGACAGACGATGTGATCGATGAGCCATTTACATTGGCTGAAATGGTGAGGGCCATCAGAAGGTCACGACCAACTTCTCCAGGGAAGGATCAGGTGTGTTACAGCATGTTAAAGCATTTGGGGCAAGGAGGATTAGTGAAGTTGCTGCAGCTGTATAACAGAGTGTGGGAGGAGGGGAGACTACCAGAAGCCTGGAAAGAAGCAGTAGTGGTTCCAATAAGAAAACCTGGCAAGGATCCATCCAAACCTACTAGTTATAGACCAATATCACTGACATCAACTGTCTGCAAGGTAATGGAAAGGATGATAACGGAAAGGTTGTCATATCAACTTGAAAAGAGGGAACATTTGGCAGGGTGTCAGAGTGGTTTCAGGAAAGGCAGGAGCACTATGGACGCAGTGGTTAGATTAGAGTCGGAAATAAGGATGGCCCAGGTAAATAAAGAATCGGTAATAGCAGTGTTTTTTGACATTGAGAAAGCTTATGACATGATGTGGAAGGAGGGGTTGCTGATAAAGATACACAACATGGGGATTGGTGGGAGAGTTTTCAATTGGGTGAAGGATTTTCTGTTTGGACGAAAAATACAGGTACGCATAGGGTCAGATCTGTCAAATCAGTACGCAATGGGAAACGGTACACCACAAGGGAGTGTGATAAGTCCACTGCTCTTTATTATCATGATAAATGATGTATTTTTAAAAATTCCAGTGGATATAGGGAGATCGCTCTTTGCGGATGATGGGGCATTATGGAAAAGAGGAAAGAACATGGAGCACGCAATAAAGAAAGTCCAAGGTGCAATTGACAAAGTGGTAGAGTGGGGGAATGAATGGGGGTGCAGGTTCTCAGTAGAGAAAACACAGACACTATTTTTCACTAGGAAAAGGATTGAGGAAGGGATGAAGTTGAGGATGTATGGGCACATGTTAGAAAGGGTTAAATCATTTAAATTTCTGGGTGTTTTGTTTGATGCACGGCTGACATGGGCAGAGCACATCAGGAGAATTGAAGGAAAGTGTAAGCAAGTAATTAATGTAATGAGGTGTTTGACTGGTAGAGAATGGGGAGCAAGCTGCTCAGCATTGAAGCAGTTATATGTAACGCTGATAAGACCAGTGATTGATTATGGCAGTGTGGCATATGGTTCTGCATCCAAGTGCATATTATGTAAACTGGATGTGATTCAAGTGCAGGCTCTGAGGGTTTGTAGTGGGGCAGTCAAAACATCACCGGTTCCTGCTCTACAGGTGGAAGTGGGAGAGATGCCTCTAGAAATTAGGAGAAGGCAGATAATAGCTAACTACTGGGCTAACTTGCAAGGACACAATCAGTCTCATCTGACAAAGGGAGTTTTGCAGGGGTTCTGGGAGGGTGAAAAGAGCCGGAAGCAAAACTTTGCAAAAGAAGCAAATAACATTGCAAAAGAATTTGGAATACTTAACCTCAAAGTTAGTCCACGGTAGTCTATCCAGGTGTGGCCCATGGATGCTAGTGTGGCCTGAGGTTGATTGGGGTTTATTAGAGGCTAAGAGGAGGGGGAAAGGCATGGTTGATTTGGTTGGTGAGTTTAAGTGTCACATATTAACAAAGTACAGCAATTTTACTTGCATATACACAGATGGGGCAAAGCAACCTGAGACAGGGGTGACAGGATTCGGGGTAACAGTCCCGGAAAGAGGAATTGGGATCAATAGAAGAACATCTAATAATCTTTCAGTATACACAGTGGAAATGGTGGCGGTTTTGGTTGCACTACAGTGGGTGGAGAAGACTGGTCTAGGAAAGGCATTAGTGTGTTCAGACTCATCATCAGTGCTAGCAAGCCTCAGGTCTTTTCATTCAAACAGCCGTCAGGACATCCTATATTCAGCTCTTGAGTCACTAACAAGAATTGTTCACCAGGGGGGTCAGGTAAAGTTTCTGTTGGTACCAGCACATGTAGGGGTGAGGGGGAATGAGAGGGCTGATGATCTGGCCAAGAGAGCTTTACTGAAAAGGAAAATAGAAATGCATCTGAGGATCAGCAAGAAAGAAATCAAAAGTATTATCTGGGAAAAAAGCAACTCAGTGTGGCAAGAAAGGTGGGATGGAGAGAAGAAAGGGAGGCACCTGTATCAGGTACAAAAGAGCGTCAGAGGTGGGAGGGTGAGTAGTGGATACAGGAGGGAGGAGAGTGTGATGACCAGGTTAAGGTTGGGGCATAGTGCACTAAATAAAACACTGAAACTGATTGGGAAGCACCAGACTGGTTTATGTGAGGGTTGTCAGGAGGAGGAAGAGTCGGTGGAACATGTAGTTCTGAGGTGTAGAAGATATGAGGTGCAGAGAGGGGAGCTGATGGATAGGATAAAGGAGTTAGGGGTGCAGGAATTTACACTGAAAGAGTTGCTAAGTATGGAAGAGAGGGCACAGGTTAGGGCACTGATGGATTTTTTAAAGGGGACCGGGGTTTATAATAGAATATGATGGTTAGGTAGGGATAATGATAGGAATAAGGGGTGGTAGTTGGCTTTGGTGTGGAGAGTGCAAGTTAGAGTTTTTTTTTTTTTTTGTTTTTTTTATTTGTTTGTTTGGGTTTTTGTTTGGTCTTTGTAGTGTGTGTTTGTAGATTTGATAGTTTGAACTAGGTCGGGTAAAGTCTGTAAGTCTACTGTCTGGTCCACACTCCGGAACAGAAGGTGGCGGTAATGCACCAAGAAGCTGGATGCCAACCGCCGTAAAACAAGAAGAAGAAGAAGAAGAAGAAGCGAGCGGGGGCAAAGTTTCAGTGTTTTCCATTGATGTGTACGGCACGAAAATTAAAACAAGAAGAATGCCGGCTCATTGTGCGGCATACAGTTCCACACTACATCGGACGATCAAGACAAGGAAACTTGGAATAACTTTCCACAGGTAAGAATAGTTTTGGGCTCGTTTTTTATTATTAAATCTTGTTGAGGGTCTATGAGAGCTAACTAGTTAGCCATTAGCAAAACATTAACACGAGCTAACAGCTGGACAACCAAATACCAGACGATTAATAGTAGCTGTAGTATAGCTGTACAAGCAGTAATACGAAAAGTACAAGCAGCAGTAGTAGTATAAGTAGCTGTTAGAGTCGTAGACGTAGTATCAGCATGTGTAATAGCATTACAAGTTGTAGTAGCAGTGACAGTATCAGCAGCAGTAGTTGGTGTATTACCACTAGTAGTAGCATTACTATTAATACCACCAATACTACCACTAGTATTCTCTTGTGAGATCTGATAAGGTAAAGTGAAATGTTGCATTAACAACAATACTCCCTCCTGCATTGAAACAACAAAAGTACCAAAGAACAGAACATTTGAAAAATAGTGTTCCTTTTTTTCTTTTTGTCTGTTTGTATATTAACTTCCTCAAGGGTGGGGAAAATGTTGCTGTGGCCCATTACATGGTGAGCCAGAGAGGAACAGGCCGACATTCCCACATCACTGGACGCAGTGTACATAATCAAAGGTGATCCATGGTTATGTAACTAATTACGATCATGAGTATGAGATATATTTTTAAAATACTGGAAAGGAAATTCCTGTTATATACATGCAGTTGTAAAATTTAGAGTAATTATGTATTATTTTTGTTTGTTTTTTTTCATCTACAGAATTAAAAGATTATGGCGAGATGTGTATGGAAATGTCCTTGATTTGTTCCACACACTATTTCTCAATTTGGAAGTGGAAGGGTTTCTAAACCCTGAAAATGAACTGGAGTTATTCACTCTCCACTGGACCTACGTCCCACAGCTGCAGCAGCATCTTCAGGCATTCAAGGAAGCCTGGACTCACCATAGTTTGAGGACAGAGAGGTATGAATCCCCTCTTGTACCTTTACCTTCCTGTCTTCCTTTATATTTGTTTATGTTAACTTTATTATTTCTACTTTGGTACTGGATGGTTCACTTGACAGAGAAAAAAATCTAATGCGTGTGATCTCACTTTCTGATTCAGAGTCCAGATTTGATTTCTTAACAAATTTAAATTACCAAAGCATATTTAACAAACACAGTGTAGATGCATGCTGTCTAACACTGCTAGGAGAACCTGGACATTTCAAAAATGCTATACTTGGTTTAGTAGCACAATAATATCTATTCTTTATAGAGCTGTGACAGGTCCTGTTTCTGTACTTGGTATTTTTAAATTTTAACATATAAACATATGCATAGATATTTCAATGGTGTAAAATAATATCTATACAATTTTATAGTTCATGAATTTACTCCTTGCACATCTTGTTGTCCTACCCACATTTGAAATCAAGTTTTGCCATACCATGTAGTCCCTAATCTACTTTACTTTTTTTATTTTTTGAGGAGTGTGCATTTCTTAATAAAAGAGCTTGCTTCCAAATTATGCTTTCCTTTCAGGTTGCTGCTGATTATGGGATAGACTGGACAGGACCTCACACCCCATACCCAGAAGGCATCACTGTACCTGATGCACAACTACCCCAACAGCTTATACAGGCTGAAGTTACATCATTGCCTGATCCGGCCGTCCCTTTTTCTGCTGCACTACGGGCATACATGGATACAGTGTATATTCTTAAGGACATTTTTCAACAAACCTAGACATATCACAACTCACCTTAACAGAATCAGAATGAAACGAACAAGACTCAAAAGAATGCTGCAAATTTTTGGTGCATAATTTTATGACCAGTTGTGAATTTCAAATAAATGCCTTTGAAAACAACAATGTACAAAGGCACAGCAAAGGGATATAAAACTGCTTTTATTGCATGCTGAATAGTTTGACAGCTTTTAAAAGCATTAGAACAATGTGCCAATAAAAAGATTTTTTAATAGAACTGACAATTCTTTTCTTTAACTTCCAAACATTTATATTACAACTGTTCTCCAAAGACAGTCTTCCACAAGTGTGGAAACATTTTGTTGTCGCAGAAATGCACAAACCTGAACCATCGTTTTTGAATCTTTCACATAAAAATAAGCTATTTCATTAATTCACTCTCTCAACTCTCACCTTTAAACTGTCTTCTTGCGACAACTCACAGACCGCCACATTTCTGCTACATGTTAAATGTCACAACAATTTGAGCCTGACAGCAGCAAAAACAAGAACTGTTGTGAACCTTCTTCTGAAGCATGTATTAGCCTCACAAGCTTACATCACATCAGAACAATTGTCAAAACAACTACACATATCTGTTTTAACATTTTATGTGTTTTGGTAGCATTATTTGGACTCTCACACAACATACGAGATGGTAAGCCATACTGAGCAACAGCTGACCTGAACAGTGGTGGATTTGTTGTTTGTAGCTGCTCCTATGTAAACTATGAGCCTGCTAAATCCATCCACTCCTGCATGGATCACGATTCGCCGTCTATAAAAGTCACAGTGAAAATATGAATAGAAATGTATAATTATAGGTAGTTACAGCAATGCTACAGTAATAAGGAACAAGGACAAATTATCTCAATAAATGCAACGTAAAGACAACCACAATTACAATAAACAACAGAATTATTATTAATAATAATTATTATTTATTTATCTCTCTCTCTAGGCTGTTATATACTTGCAGCAAACCCCTCTCTCCTCAGAGCTGCTTCCACTTCTTCCTCAATCCATAGTCTTTGGGAAACCTACATGGAGTAAAGGAAAAGTAGACAGAGAAGTAAATAAGTATGTACACAACAACATATTTATAAAGAAATCATGCTAATAAATTAAGTACAAAGAACTGAATTAGCCAATATACTGTAGACCAAAGCTATTTAATTTGATAAGTATAGCATTGTTTGGTAACATTTCAATTATTTGAAAGCAGTCCTAAAGAATTGGCTGTAATAACAATCATAAAATGGGTTTGGAGGAAGAACATAGATGCTAATCTGGATACATATGAGTTAGGCTTTATAACTACAATTGGTAGTATTGGTGGTATTAATAGTAATGCTACTACTAGTGGTAATACACCAACTACTGCTCCTGATACTATCACTGCTACTACAACTTGTAATACTATTACACATGCTGATACTACGTCTACGACTCTAACAGCTACTTATACTACTACTGCTGCTTGTACTTTTCGTATTACTGCTTGTACAGCTATACTACAGCTACTATTAATCGTCTGGTATTTGGTTGTCCAGCTGTTAGCTCGTGTTAATGTTTTGCTAATGGCTAACTAGTTAGCTCTCATAGACCCTCAAAAGATTTAATAGACCTTTTTCCGAAAGGTCATCATCGAACGTCACCGCCGGTCACCGGCCCTAGCAACGCGATTCCGCCATTTTAAGAGGGGTATGCTTTGCCTTGACGACCATTAGTTTCCCACGTTTCCCTCCCGATTTGAACGACCAAAAGCAGATATGCCCAAAACCTGCGCTGTTTTTGGCTGTAGTTCTCAGTCATGGAGCAACAAGAACATTTCCTTTTACAGGATTCCGACTGAAAAGGGCCAGAAAAGGAGTTTATGGCTCAAAGCATTGAGGCGGATTAACAATAATGGAACCACATGGAGCCCACAGTCAAAATGGTCCTATGTTTGCAATCAGCATTTCGTCAATGGTATGTTGTGTTTCATGCAATTATTACCCCTTAACTGATTTTCTGAAATTATTAATTAATAAGCTTAACCCGTTGCGCTTCAGTGTCCCGCCCGCGGTACACTTTGAAATCTGCATAAGCAATTTGCTAAATGTCTGAAACTGCAAACGCGATTATACAAACACTATACGCCGATGGAAAGCTTAGATTCTCATGAATCCGCCGATATAAACCACTTTCAGATGTGATTACCACAGCGGGTAATATAAACACATTTGTCCGACAAAAACGAATATCCATCCATCCGTTCTCTATACACGGCTTCAACATACACAGCGCGACTCACATTTCCGGATTCATTATTACACACAGATGAAAATATTCCACAAAAAACGGCCATAATCCAACTTTGGACATCCAGACGAAACAAGCCAGTAACATATTTTGTCCAAAACATGTCTTTAAGTCGGTATATAATCCACGAATAGGTCGTTTTCAAGGAAATGCACCTCGCGATGCACGTCCAATATTTCCTGTATTTCTCGTCATATTTTTATTTACAAATAGAATATTACCGATTTTTTTGTACTGAAAGTGGCTGGAATTGACTGCAGCTTATGATGTCTATAATTATCTGAAATGTTGAGGGCTAGCTACTTAACTTAGGCTAGTGCTAGCTGTGCTTCCCACAAAAAGTCAGGGGTCTTTCTACTCACACTGCTATTTTTAAACCTTCTCTCCTCCCTTTCGTTCTGCTAACTACTATGCTGTAATCAGCAGCATTGTCCTCATTATTGTTAGCACCTCATACCCTTGGGCCTAGGGTGGGTAGAGCTCATTTACAGGTATCTGACTCTTAGTTTTGATAATGCACATCTAACTAATATACATACACTACTTCCACTTGAAATTAAAAGGTGTAATGGCTCACCCCGTTAGCTTAACATTAGCTTAGCATAGCGGAGCTGGTGTAGCCGTATCTTACAAGGCATTTATCATTCTGACATTGACCTGTATGCACAAAAACGTATAAATATAAGCATACCTCAAAGAAAACGTATGAGTCCAGGCTTTTATAAGTCTTCATCTTCTCCATTGTGTGGATGCCTGGGCTGTTGATAAGGTACTCGTAAATGGAGTGCCAATGAAGAGCTGGACACGTAGTAGGGTCGTTTTCCCATGAAACCAGAGGAATTTGGTACGGACATGACTGCAAACCAACCAGTTCTATTTTTTTTTATACCGTAGCTTGGCTTTTGGCTCAAGATTTCCGAAATAATCACCAGACGTTTTTCTCCGGGTCAAAACCGCGTGGTTTCGGCGGTCAAATCATGGTTGCTAATGACTTTGTTGCCCCCTCTTAAAATGGCGGCGTGCGTTGCTGAGGAAGGTATGGTCACGTGTCCCCGACTCTGACGTCACTGCGAAAAGGTCTATAATAAAAAACGAGCCCAAAACTATTCTTACCTGTGGAAAGTTATTCCAAGTTTCCTTGTCTTGATCGTCCGATGTAGTGTGGAACTGTATGCCGCACAATGAGCCGGCATTCTTCTTGTTTTAATTTTCGTGCCGTACACATCAATGGAAAACACTGAAACTTTGCCCCCGCTAGCTTAGCGTCTCCGTAGGCACGCCGCTCAGAGGGGCGTGTCGTATCTACTCTTCATATGCCTGTGATCAAGAACGACGAGGAAGCCCCGCCTAGAGCCATTTGATTGACAGCTCAGTCCACCAAGTGAAAGCAAACTGATTTGCATTTTATTTCTTGGTGGTTATTTCATAATGGCCTGACACCATGAAATAGAAAAATGCAAATCAGTTTGCTCTGGGCGTGGCTTCCTTTTCAGGGTGGGGAGTCGTACCCGCACACAGGCTTCTGTCCTGACGCCAGCTCCGACCACGGCTGAAGTGAAGCCGTGTCACCGTGGAGCTTCGGCTGATTCTGCCATCAGACACTGAAAGGACGCTGCTAATTCGGTAAATTAACGTTTATTTTCTTATCAGTGGCAGAATAAGCCGAAGCTCAACGGTGACATGGCTTCACTTCAGCCGTGCTTGGGAGCTGGTGTCAGGCAGGACTCCTGTGTTCAGAATCCCCGCCCAGAGCAAACTGATTTGCATTTTTCCTTTTCTTGGTGGACTGAGGAAATATAAAGGGAAATAAATAAATAATTAAATAAATAAATAAATGTGGAAATATAAAGAGAAATAAATAATTTTCCTTTTTATTTATTTATTTATTTATTTCTCTTTATATTTCCACATTTATTTATTTATTTAATTATTTATTTCTCTTTATATTTCCACATTTATTTATTTATTTAATTATTTATTTCTCTTTATATTTCCACATTTATTTATTTATTTATTTATTTATTTATTTCTCTTTATATTTCCACATTTATTTATTTAATTATTTATTTATTTATATTTTGATTTGGCACTCCTATTACTCCATAGACTCATCGTCATGTTCCTCAAATGATTCCTGAACAAAGTGTGAGAGGGTTCATGATCCTGCTGAAAGAGGTCACTGCCATCAGAGTGAACTTGGTCTGCGACAGTGTTTAGTAATGATTATCCACACTGTTGATAGCCAGAGTCATTGCTTTAGTGCCTGATTCAATTATTAATATGGAAGTGAATCACTGACGGAATTTGTGGTGTGTTTTGGTGGTGATTTTGTGTGAAAAAAAACAGTAAGTGACGACCCTGAATTTGTCAATCTACTTGTCTTACAGCTGCTTATAGTTTTTTGTAGAGATCGGCCAACTGGTGTGACAAGGATAATGGAAACTTGTCTGGGGTCACTTATGACCCCAGAAAGATGTAAAGGTTTTTCACTATTGTATGCCTTAGTTTATTTATTTATTTTACCTCTAATCGCTATATTTCAGTGTTTTGCAGTGCACTATAGCTGGCAGACCTACATTTTTAGCCACAGCTGCCCTGGGGCAGACTGACTGGCTGCCAATCCACTCCTACTACCCCTCTGACCACCACCAACATTACACAGCATACACATTCATACACCAGTGTAAGTGGCAGCACTGGAGGTAAGGTGGGTAAAGTGTCTTGCATTGGATGAACGGCTTTGCCACTTGAGCCACAGCCGCCCCTAATCTAAATACTTCTCTGCATGTTACATTGCACACATACAGACAAGATGTTTGTGTAGATTTTGTTTTTATGTACTTTTGATTTACTATTGAGGAAACAAAAGGAGTAAAGTTTTAAAAGAAGTGGCAGACAAAGTGTGTCACGAATCTAGAGGGCTGGACCTGAGCAGAGAGCCACACTACCAAGGCCGGGTGGAAATGAGAATGAGTTTTATTGTCAGGGAAGTGAGTGATGGCAGAGGGTGAGAGGAGCCGGTGTGTAGGGGGAGTGGCTGGTGGAGTCAGGGTTTAGGCCTGATGGTTCCGGAGCCGAAGTAGGGAGGACTTCAGAGGTCACCAGGAGGCGACAAGCAGCCGGCTTGCTGCTGCGGTTCTCTGGGTCGGCGAGAGTGGAGCTGGTCAGGGTTCCAAGGAGGGGGGTTCGGGCAGAATGGGGGATCCAGGAAGGGAATAACCGGTGCCGAACGGTTTCGGGAGGACAGACGAGGGATCAGGGCAGAGGGAGTCCTGGACAGCTGGGTCTGGATGAAAACAGAGGAGAAACAGGGTTAAAATAGCCACAAAAACCCAACAGACTTCTGCAGGCTCGAGAGCAAACTGACTGAAGAGTCTTGTTCAACAATCTGGCAGGGAGTGGAAGGATGAGCCGGTTCTTATTGCAGTGGAGTGTAATCAGGTCGATGTCCTTCAGCTGTCCGGGAGCCGTAGAGGTGGTTGATTGCCTGAGTGGAGTCAGCTGGGAAGCTGAACTCCACTCAGGCGCCGAGCTGTAGGGGAAGACAGAGGCAGAGGAGCGGATGGGAGACAGAGAGAGAAACAGGGGCAGAGGAGCGGATGGGAGACAGAGAGAGAAACAGGGGCAGAGGAGCGGACGGGAGACCGAAGGGAGACACAGAGACCGAAACCAAGGGACAGAGAAAGAGAGGGGAGCATGAGCAGGAGAGGGAGAGAGGAGCATGAGAGGGAGAGGAACAGGAGAGGGAGAGAGGAGCAGATGGGAAAAGGGGTATTTGGGATGTCAGGTGGGGAAGGACGGGGGTGAGGAGGGAGCCCTGACAAAGTGTGTCTAAATAAATGTTATTGCGTTCTTACAATGCATCATATTGTTCATATGGTTTTACTTTAGCTCTGAGTCAAAAATGATTAAAATCCATGAATAATAAAAGAAGGTTATTTTAAAATATCCATCTTAAAATGCAGTGGAGTGGAATAGGTAAGAATGCACAAAAAGAGGCACTAAAGTAGACATATTCCTGTGTAAAATATAGTGGGATCATAAATGACCCCAGTCGGTCATTTTAGTCGCTAAAATAGCTTGGTCGCTTCAGAGTTAAAGACCTAATTATTTAAGTGACTACCAAAATGTGGCAATTAAAGCAGCAATGAATTTTATTGTCACATTAGTTGCTCTAGTTAGATTATTTACACACATTGACATAACTTTAATGTTTAATACATAAAGCAGAAATGTTTTGCCCGTAGGTGAACTTTCTCTCCTCAGATTCTCTGCAGTATCTCTTCCCCTGGACTATTTTTTAACAGTTTTCTCCCTGATAACCAAAACATTTTGAACTGAACCTCAATTAATCAGATCATTATTAGGGGCTCGGGCATGGAACATGCCAGAGCACCTATTGTTGTCCCGCGGAGTTTATTTTATTAGGGGCTCGGGCATGGAACATGCCAGAGCACCTATTGTTGTCCCGCGGAGTTTATTTTATTAGGGGCTCGGGCATGGAACATGCCAGAGCACCTATTGTTGTCCCGCGGAGTTTATTTTATTTTATTAATCTTCTTCCGCCTAAACTTTGGCTCCGTATTTCGCCTAGGCCTTTGACAAATCACACACAAATTATATATCGGCTCGTGCGGTTTTATCGGGAATCGATGGCTATGACTTTTCTAAGACATTCATTCATATTTGCCAGAGTTATGAGCAAAAAACTGCATTAATTTTCCACATACACATGAATGGGATTACTGAATCACTCAGAGTGAAGACTCACCTGTTTTCACAACGCCACTGCTTCGCCATACTTTCACCTAGAAACGTCATTTAACCATCAAAACGTAGTGATTTCTCTTGTCTACGCAGGGATGTATTTTATGTCAAGCTGACATTTACAGTTTTTGCTCAGTGAGTCCTCAAAAAAGTGAAAATTCTCAAAATCTGCTCTCTTTAGAGTGTGTCACGTGACTCCGCAGAGTGCAGGACAGATGCAAAATCCGCCTAAAACTTTCACGATTGAATCGCTCTCACGACCAAACCATAAATGCTAGGGAAATGAAATTCGCCCAGATTGTAGACAATTTTCCTGGGATTCAAATGAATCCAAGTTTGAAGACCTTGCTCTTTTTGAAGTGAAATGACAGGCAGCAGTTTACAGCAAAGTCGCACCGTTCTCTCCAGAGGCGCACATGAAAACTGAATCATCTGGATCATGGAGGGAGAGTGTTTTTAAAATCGCCGGCGCTCGGTCATTTCTCACAATATCTGGAAAATAATTACATTTCTGGTTAGCCACAGGCTTAAACTCGCTCACGGTAATCTCACTTTTAAGCTGGGATTAACGGTTATTCAGTAATTAACGAAAGAACGCGACGTTGCGCTCCCGTTAAGAAACACTGTTGTAAGCAGCATGTCTGCCACTCAATAAGTGAGCATAAACACTTTCGCAGGGGCACGGTCATTTCTCACAATATCTGGAAAATAATTACATTTCTGGTTAGCCACAGGCTTTCTCTCGCTAACGGTTATGTAAATTTTCAGCTGAGATTAACGGTTATTCAGTAATTACCGGCATAACGCGACATCGCGCAGTGATGAGAACCAGGAAGTAAAACTAACACTTCAAATGGGGAAAGATAGGCTTGCCAGTATCACTCACTGGTAGGTGGATGGATTGAGGGCCCGGCTTTGGTGTGGGTGGCTTGGGTTCGAATCCCGGTTGTGATTTTTTTTCTGATGATCTTCCATTTTTATCAAAGTCATGTTTTATGACGTGATTGGTCAGAATTTCACCTAAACACTTGGGGGTCGCGCGAGGGACCGACGGGTGGACGGCCCGAGCCCCTCCCACGATTTCCGTATGCGGGAATTGTCTAGTTAGGGGCTCGGGCATGAAATGCTATTGCTCTCCTGTGGGGTTTCTTATTATTTTTCTGTTTTATTATTCTTCTTCCGCCCAAAACTTTGGCTCGCTACTCCTCCCAGGGCTTTGAGAAATCACACACAAATTATATATCAGCTTGTGTGGTTTTATGGGGAATCGATGGCTATCTATTTTCTAAGACATTCATTCATATTTGCCAGAGTTATGAGCAAAAAACTGCATTAATTTTCCACATACACATGAATGGGATTACTGAATCACTCAGACTGAAGACTCACCTGTTTTCACAACGCCACTGCTTCGCCATACTTTCACCTAGAAACGTCATCTAACCATCAAAACGTAGTGATTTTTCTTGTCTACGCAGGGATGTATTTCATGTCATGCTGACATTTACAGTTTTTGCTCAGTGAGTCCTCAAAAAAGTGAAAATTCTCAAAATCTGCTCTCTCTAGAGTGTGTCACGTGACTTTGTAGAGTGGAGCAGAGATGCAAAATCCGCCTAAAACTTTCACGATTGAATCGCTCTCACGACCAAACCATAAATGCTAGGGAAATGAAATTCGCCCAGATTGTAGACAATTTTCCTGGGATTCAAATGAATCCAAGTTTGAAGACCTTGCTCTTTTTGAAGTGAAATGACAGGCAGCAGTTTACAGCAAAGTCGCACCGTTCTCTCCATAGGCGCCCATGTAAACTGAATCATCTGGCTCATGGAGGGAGAGTGTTTTTAAAATCGCCGGCGCTCGGTCATTTCTCACAATATCTGGAAAATAATTACATTTCTGGTTAGCCACAGGCTTCCTCTCGCTCACGGTCATCTCACTTTTCAGCTGGGATTAACGGTTATTCAGTAATTACTGACAGAACGCGACATCGCGCTGTGCTGACAACCAGGAAGTAAAACTAACACTTCAAATGGGGCAAGATACGCTTGCCAGTATCAGTCACTGATAGGTGAATGGAGTGGAAGCTCGGCTTTGGTGTGAGCGCCCGGGGTTCAAATCCCGGTTGTGATTTTTTTCCTGCCGATCTTCCATTTTTTCTCTAAGTCATGTTTTATGACGTGTTTCGTCAGAATTTCACCTACACACTTCATTTTAGTCTTAAAAACACCCAAATCTCGTCTTTTCAGGCATGTATATATATATTGTGATGCTGGGATTTATGCTTTTCCATACATAATTTCACCTACACACTTCATTTAGTCTTAAAAAAACAAGCTCTTGTTTTCAGCAATGGATATATTGTGATGGTGAGATTTATGGTTTCTCATACAGAAGCATCCAAAAAAAACCCTGTATTCAGCAACAAACAAACAAAAAAAACCCTTTCAGGAGATGTGATACAGTGACACAGAGGGGTCACTAGGTTTAAAGGAGAGGGGGGATTAGCACCCAGCTGATGCATAGGATGTGAACACACATTTCATTTCACAGCTAACAAAAACCTCTCTGGGTGGGATTTATGGTTTCTCATACAGAAGCATCCAAAAAACCCCTGTCTTCAGCAACAAACAAACAAAAAAACCCTCTCAGGCAATGTGGTAGAGTGTAACAGAGGCGTCACTCGGTTTAAAGGAGAGGGGGGCTTAGCCCCCAGGTGATGCATAGGATGTGAACACACATTTCAGATGGCCCGACGGGTGGAAGGCCCGACGGGTGGACGGCCCGAGCCCCTCCCACGATTTCCGTATGCGGGAATTGTCTAGTTAACCTTTACTAAACCATATCAGTTTGTAAATTATTAACTCTGATACTGACACAGTTTTCAACATTAGTGTGTTGATAAATCTACACTCTAACCATTCAAACAATTTGTTCCCGCCATTTAAATAAATATGTGGCTGCAAGATAAAGAAAAAAAACTAATTGTAGGATCTAGATAAATAAGTTGCGAACATTATTTTGATGCACTGAGTTGATATAATAATGTTGCATCAACTTAATATTGTAATTTAAACTGAAATGCTTTGTGTAATTACATCTTGTAACACTGGTCTTTTATCTCAGTAATGTTTTTGACTGCAATAATAGAGAGGTACATAATTCATTTCCTCATGTGTACCTATCAAATGTAAATTCATCGTGCCTTGTACATTGTCTCAATTATGTCTTTATTTTTAGCCATATTGCACTTTTGTTTTCTTATTTCACTTCTTTCATGCGTCATCTTTATCCAGCTGCTTTAACATATACTTTTGTTAACCCTTCAATGAGGTTTGTTTTATCTTAACTTTTATTGTTCTGAGTGTAAATATAATAAAAAGAATTCTTTATTATGGAATGAGATCTGTACTCACTGAAGTGTTCACTATCACAGTGTTCTACTGTGGTTCATAGAACAGTTCTGACTTCTTAATTCAGTCACATTTGATTTATTTATTTGATGATGACACACATTTGTATTAGACATGTATAGAGCTTCCTTAAAGTTTTAAACTGTCATGCTTGTTTGGGCTTTTAACTCAAATTTGAGCTGCGTAACACGATTGTCAAACCATAAAACCTGCGTCACTGTACTTAGCAGCATTAAAGACAATTATTTGTATTTAGTCTCTATGTGCTGGAGAAAAGACAACAACTACATGAAAACAATCAGTACTAATATAAACCTCATATGGACAAAAGAAGATCATAGATGTTTCCATGATATAGAAAAACATGGCATACATCATTGTGACAAAAGAAATATAGTTTTCTGAAAAATAATTCTGAATTTTAAAATTGTTTTTTTTGTTTGTTTTTTGCAAAGAAAAGTCTGTGATTATCATGTGTCATTATCTAGAAATTAACAATGCAAAAATATTTTTCTCAGAAAATATACTTCTTTATTTACACGGTATTTCCTCCTGCTATCTTAGCTTCTGTACAAATTTAGGCAAAATGACAATAATTATCTGTAATTAAACTTGTACTTTTTAAATACAAGTGTATGTCCATAATATCAATTTAAAAAATTTTCTTAGTGTTCTTTACAATGTAAATTCAAGCTGTTGTGATTTCAAACTTAATTCAAGTTGTAGTAACTTAATGAAACTGGCCCCAAAACTTCATTTCTCTTCACTTTGACTTCAGGATTTCAAGTTTCCTCCTTCATTTGAACAAACCTGGACAATGTCAGGTAATTAAGACAGGAAACAGAAAATGCATTTGATCTTAGAGGAAAAGTTCATTACTAACTTAATGTAGTTTGTTGGTTGAACATCATTTCATTAGAAATTGTCAAACCTCAACAATTTTAGCAGTTTCTTGTTCGTTTTAGTGCTTTTATTAAGGGCCATTTATGTCTAAAATGTTCTCAAATATATATGAAGAATGATTATTTGTGGGTAAAGCTCCACTTAAGCTCAGCATGCGCAGGACTGTGTAACAACGTAATAACTTATAACATCACCTGAGATGGAACTCGTCCTGATGACGGTGGTGGGAGTCAGGGAGGATGGCGTCTGTGGCGGCACGTACGTTACTGGCGAGGAGAAAGGCTGATGAAGGCGGTGGTGGCAGTTGGCATGACTGATCTGAGAATGGGCAAGAGATGGCAGAATGTAGTGAAGGATCAGGAAGTGAGATAGGAATTGAATCTGGTGGTGGGAAAGACAAGTCCTGGAACACAGTAGAATCGTGTCATAACAGACGTAAACGCAAAAAGCAATTAAAATGCAGAGACGCCTCCATGTCAGAGGACAATGAAAGTGATCAAAGAGTTGTGACAGTGGAAAGACAGAAAGATTTGTACAAAGTGATCATTAAACTTACCCAAGATGGTGCTTCGTTTGGTGAGTGGAATCCAATCCAGTTAACAAAGATTTTAAACAGGATGCTGGGTGAAATTAAAAGTGTCAAAATATTGCGTAATGGATCTCTATTAGTAATTTGTAGGGATAGTGCACAACAAGGCAAGGCAATCAGAATAAGTAAGATAGACGGAAAGACAGTACAATGCTCAATAATTGAGGATAAAAAGTTTGTGCGAGGGGTTAATACAGGAGTCCCGACAAATGTGACGGAACAACAAGTCATAGATAATGTAACAGGAGCCACAGTTATTGAAGCAAAACGTCTGCAAACAACCAGGTATGGAGAAAAATGTAACAGTCTGTCTGCAATGATTAAAATGGATGAAACAGTGTTGCCAGAGAGAGTACTCATAGGATACATCAGCTATGTAGTCAGGCCCTATGTTCCGCCTCCACTGAGATGCTTTAAATGTCAGAAATATGGCCATGTAGCAGCAGTCTGTAAAGGAAAGCAAAGATGTGGAAGATGTGCAGGAGAACACGAATATGGCAAATGTGAAGCAGGAGCGAAACTTAAATGCTGTAACTGTGGAGGTGAACATAGTTCAGCTTATCGGGGGTGTGAAGCCAGCAAAAGAGTAACAGAGGTACAGCGGGTCAAAATTTCTCAAGGGGTAACATATGCCGAAGCAGCCAGAAAGGTATCAGTCAAAGAAACAAAAGTAAGTACAGAAAACAAGCAAGTGGAGTCATGTAAAGGATGTCAGAAAATTAAAGAAGACACATTGATCATGAGGAAAAGGGAGTTTATTCTTTTTATGGTTGATGTAATAAATTGCTCAGCACAAACTGAAAGGAAAACAGAAAAAATAAAAATCATAGTAAAATCAGCAGAGAAATATCTTGGGATGAAAGGGTTGCACTGGGAGGGTGTGGAAGAAATGCTTAATGGCTATCCTCCTAACTTGCAGACATGGATTGGTGGTTCTACATGTTCATAATTATTCTGCAGTATAATGCTAGAAGCCTTAGAGCTAATGGACAGGAATTCAAGCAATATGTTAATCAATTACATAATAAACCTCATGTAATATGTATACAGGAAACATGGTTAAAACCTCAACTGGACTTTATTATACCTGGATATACTACAATAAGGAAAGACAGAGAAATGGGTCAAGGAGGAGGAGTTGCTACGTTTATACAAAATGGAATAAGCTATAGTATCAGCATTGGTAAGGAACAAGAAACTAACTATTAAAACCTGGACTGGAAATGATAATGTAACAATAGTTAACTACTACAACCCGTGCAATAAATTAACATTGGCTTCATTAAATAACATAGCTGGGCAGATGCAAGACAACATTGTATGGTGTGGGGACTTTAATGCTCATAATACACTTTGAGGAAGCAAAAATACAGATGTTAATGGGTTGGCAGTCGAAGAATTTATTGAGGACAATGATTTAGTTTCTATTAATGATGGTAAAGGTACAAGATATAACATTTTGAATAATACTGAAAGTGCAATTGATCTAACATTGGTGTCTAATGGTATTTCAGGTATAAGTATTTGGAAAGTGCTGAACAGTTCTCCACTCGGTAGTGATCATTACCCAATAGAAACCAGAGTTGGAATAGATGTACACCTGAAAAGAGCAGAGGATTCCAAGGTGGAAACTAGAAAAAGCTGACTGGGAAGCATTTGCAGCTAAGAGTGAGATCAAATGTGAGGATATTTTTAAAGAAAGAAGAGTAGATATACATGAGGTAAATCAAAAATAGTTGAACATATCATTCAAGCAGCCGAGAAAACAATACCAAAAAGTTCAGGAAAGAGTAAAAAGAAAAATGTACAGCCGGATAGCAATTGTGAAATGGCTATCAAGAGAAGGAACAAAGCTTTTAAAAAACTGAAAATGCAACATAATTTAGAATCCCTTATTCAGTATAAAAGAGCTGTAGCAATGGTTCGAAAAACAATTAAAATAGCAAAACGTTCATATTGGAGGGGATACTGTAATAAAATAGGAAGAGAAACACTGTTGTCAGTGGTTTGGAGAACAGTACGGAAAATGAATGGAGTCAAGAGCAAGTTTGGGATACCAGTCTTATGTAGTGCAAACAATATTGCAATCAGCAACATAGAAAAGGCAGAACTTTTGGTAAATACTTTTGTGAAGGTCCATAGTTCTGATAACATATCAGCAATAGCAAGGCAATGTAGAAATAACACCCTCTTACAATATCCAGGAGTGACAGAAAGGCATAATATCACAGGATATAATTTGGATGTACCATTTTCCTTGTTAGAACTAAAAAGAAAACTAACAGCACCAGGAAAAGATGGAATATGTTATAAAATGCTGGCACATATGACAGATAGTTCACTTCTAACAATACTTAAGTTATTTAATGTAATATGGGACTCAGGAAATATACCTTTTACATGGAAACAGTCAGTTATAGTACCACTACTTAAAGCTGGTAAGGATCCATCAGACCCAGCAAGTTACAAACCCATAGCTTTAACATCTCAGCTTGGTAAAACAATGGAAAAAATGGTTATGCAGAGGCTAACATACTATGTAGAAAGCAGAAACTTAATATCTGCAAACCAAAGTGGGTTTAGAAAAGGAAGAAACACAACGGATTCTGTGCTTTGTCTGAAATCTGAAATTAGGAAAGCACAAGCAAACAAAGAAATTGTGATAGCTGTCTTTTTTGATGTGGAAAAGGCATATGATATGTTGTGGAAAGAGGGGCTGCGCATTAAGCTAGATAAGATGGGAGTAGGAGGTAAAATGTTTAATTGGGTGTCAGCATTCTTGGCAGAGAGACAAATACAGGTAAGGGTAGGTGTTGAGCCCTCCAGTATAAATAATATTGAAAATGGAACTCCACAAGGAAGTGTGTGCAGTCCAATATTGTTTAATATTATGATAAATGATATTTTTGATGAAGTAGAAAATACAGTAGGGAAGTCTTTACATGCAGATGATGGAGCCCTTTGGGTAAGGGGAAGAAATTTTAAGTATGTAGAAAAGAAAATACTAAAAGCAATAGGAAAGGTAGAGGAATGGACTGTTAAATGGGGTTTTAAACTTTCAGTGTCCAAATCTCAAGTAATATGTTTTGCAAAACGACATAAAGAAATATCATTGAAGTTATATGGTCAGGCACTAGAACAAGTAAAGGAAGTTAAATTTTTGGGATTAATATTTGATGAAAAACTCACATGGGGACAGCATATTGAGAAAATAAGAAATAAATGTAAAAAGGTCAATAACTTGTTGAGATGTCTTTCAGGCCAAGACTGGAGAGCTAATACAAGATCACTTTTAAATATTTACAGAACACTCATGAGATCAACATTTTTTTTTTTTTTTTTCAATGTTTTTATTAATTTTAGAACAAAGATAAAACAGAATGGGCCCCACTTACATCTGCACATTCATACTACTTTCAAACCCGACCGCACACACCAGAGGAGCGAAATATACTTTACACATATAGCACAATTTGGACACTATTTTTTCCTTTCTTCATTGAGGTTTGACACAATCAAGATTTCAGAAGAAGTTTTGTATGTGTACCCTAAAGATTGCAATTGTGTACACATGGCTATTTTTATTTATCATGATCTAATTCTTTCTCTCTTAAATTTGTCATGATAACTGTCAACTTCTTTTTTAACAGGCGAGGGTAGGGAGCCTGTCAAACAGCGAAGAAACTTTGTGTCAAACCCCATTACATTTTTATCTATATACCCACAACAGTACACTGAATCTAGCTGTCTAACATTCACATTTACTCATTGAAATATTTCAATAACGGAGACCATATTTCTTCCCACTTCTTCAAATTTCCAGTTTTTATATAACGTACTTTTTCCAATGATATAACATCGACTAATTCAGACAACCACGTTCTAAAACCCGGTGCACAAGATGATTTCCACTCTTTAAGAAGTAGTCTTTTGGCCAAAACTGTCCCAAGAACTATAGCAACCCTTATATGTTGTGGTAGGTTTTGTGTTTCCTTTGAATATCCAAACAACGCCATATCTCTATCCGGAGCACAGTTCCTTTGGTATACTCCGGAAAAGAAAAAAAAATTCTAGACCAGAACGGTTGAATAATTGGACATTCCCAAAAAGAATGTAGCAGTGAGTCTTCAGTTGTTTTACATTTGTCACAGAATGGAGACACCTCAGGATAGAACCTATGAAGTGATGCTTTACAGTAATAAAAACGATGAATCACTTTAAACTGCGTTAGTCTGTGTCTACTGTTAATTGAACAGTTATGGATTTGGGAAAGGGAATGTTTCCATTGTTGTTCGGATATTGTAGTTTTTAATTCCCCTTCCCATGCCATTTTAACGTCATTTGTTGATTCCAGTGTCGAACTACAGCATTTTAGAAATTTACCAATAATTTTTTTACTAGACAGGCCCTGATTAAGTATTACCAAAACAGGGTGCTTTTCATAATTATTTAGATTACTTTTAATGAAGTGTCTTAACTGTAAATATCTGTATGAACCCGATTGAGGAAGTCTGTACTTTGTTTTTAATTCTTCGAATGTAAAAAGTCTGCCTTCCTGACAGACGTCTTTTATACTTTTGATACCTTTAGAGTACCAATCAAAGAATGTTTTATCCATAATAGCAGGCGTGAAAGCATGATTATAACATATAGGTGTATATAAAGAGACACCGGGAACATCAAAATTTTTTCTAATTTGACTTAACATTTTGATTGAATTCCTAACAATAACACTATGACTTATTGACTTTACGGAGGAAATTGTTCTAGTAAAAAGTAAAGCTGACAAAGAGGTGTAAGGTCTAATAAGTGACTGGAGTTCAATTTTCACCCATAATGGAGCAGAAGGAAGTGATTCATCGTTAGGAGCACCAATTTTCCAGTAGGTCAATGCTTGTATGTTAGCTGCCCAGTAGTAGTTTTTGAGTACCGGAAGACCGAGACCGCCCTCCTTTGTGGATCTTAATATGTGTTTTTTAGATATTCTATGTTTTTTATATCCCCATACAAAGTCCAAAATCATTGATTCAACTTTTCTAAAGTAATCCGCGGGTATAATAATTGGCAAGTTTTGAAAGAGGTATATAAACTTGGGCAGAGATACCATTTTTATGGCATTCACTCTGCCCACCATGGAGAGAGGCAAGGTCTTCCAGTAGTCAATAGATCGTTTCAGTTTTTCAAGTCCTTCCTCAAAATTGAGTTTTAACAAGGATTCATAATTTTTAGATATTTTTATCCCAAGATATGTTATATGATCTTCCACCACTTTAATTGGGCAGCTATCTATGGTCCTATTAGCGCCAATGAACATAAGTTCGCTCTTTAACCAATTTATGTTGTAACCGGATATTTTACCAAAAGCATCCACATATTTTAGCAGGTTTGGGATTCCAGTTTCTGGTTTAGCAAAAGTCAAAAGAAGATCATCTGCGTAGAGTGACACCAAACTCTCTGATTGACCAACTGTAAAACCCTCTATATCAGGATGCATTCTTAAGCCAATAGCTAATGGCTCTAAGGCTATATTAAAAAGTAAAGGAGAAAGGCAGTCGCCTTGTCTTACGCCGCGATATAATTGGAAGCTCTTTGATAATGTATTATTACATATGATACTTGATTTTGGCATTAAATAAATCATTTTGACCCATTTTATGAAGGTTTCTCCAAAACCAAAGTGTTTAAGAGCAATGAATAAATATTCCCACTCAATTGAATCAAAGGCTTTATGGGCGTCTAAAGTCAAGATGGCTGCCTTATTATTTCCGTTGCAATCTGAATACAACAGATTCAGTAGTCTTCGCACATTACCGAAAGCAGGCCTGCCTGGTATAAATCCGGTCTGATCCGGATGAATAATATCTGTTATAAACTTGTTTAGTCGTATTGAAAGAATTTTTGTAAGAATTTTATGGTCCAAATTCAAAAGTGAGACAGGCCTGTAACTAGCTGGATCTAAAGGATCTTTTCCCTTTTTGGGTATAACACATATGTTGGCTTCATATAGTGATTCAGGGAGCCTATTTTTATGAAAAGAATGATTAAGCATTCTAAGTAAAAAAGGGGTCAATTTTTCCGAAAAAGCTTGATAAAACTCTGCTCCGAATCCATCCGGGCCCGGACTCTTATTTGGTGGAAATGAGAATAATGCTTTTGTCAATTCTTCCGTAGAGATAACATTGTCTAGTAAGTGTTGCTGTTCTTTTTTCAATTGAGGTAAAGATAATTTGGCAAAAAAATCATTCAAGTGGAAAAGTGAAGAATCTGATTTTGACTTATATAATTCTGCATAAAAATCCTTAAAAACATTATTAATATCTTCAGGATCTGTGTAAATCTCTCCTGTCTTTGATCGAATTTTATGAATTGCTGCTGTAGATTGTTCTCCTTTAAGTTGTCTTGAAAGAAGTTTTAACGGTTTATCACTTATTTCAAAATGTTTTTGTTTATTTTTTAGAAGAAAATTACATATCTCCTCCTGAATAATAATGTTATACTCATTTTTTAATCTTAGAATTTTATTACATGGAAACAGTCAGTTATAGTACCACTACTTAAAGCTGGTAAGGATCCATCAGACCCAGCAAGTTACAAACCCATAGCTTTAACATCTCAGCTTGGTAAAACAATGGAAAAAATGGTTACGCAGAGGCTAACATACTATGTAGAAAGCAGAAACTTAATATCTGCAAACCAAAGTGGGTTTAGAAAAGGAAGAAACACAACGGATTCTGTGCTTTGTCTGAAATCTGAAATTAGGAAAGCACAAGCAAACAAAGAAATTGTGATAGCTGTCTTTTTTGATGTGGAAAAGGCATATGATATGTTGTGGAAAGAGGGGCTGCGCATTAAGCTAGATAAGATGGGAGTAGGAGGTAAAATGTTTAATTGGGTGTCAGCATTCTTGGCAGAGAGACAAATACAGGTAAGGGTAGGTGTTGAGCCCTCCAGTATAAATAATATTGAAAATGGAACTCCACAAGGAAGTGTGTGCAGTCCAATATTGTTTAATATTATGATAAATGATATTTTTGATGAAGTAGAAAATACAGTAGGGAAGTCTTTACATGCAGATGATGGAGCCCTTTGGGTAAGGGGAAGAAATTTTAAGTATGTAGAAAAGAAAATACTAAAAGCAATAGGAAAGGTAGAGGAATGGACTGTTAAATGGGGTTTTAAACTTTCAGTGTCCAAATCTCAAGTAATATGTTTTGCAAAACGACATAAAGAAATATCATTGAAGTTATATGGTCAGGCACTAGAACAAGTAAAGGAAGTTAAATTTTTGGGATTAATATTTGATGAAAAACTCACATGGGGACAGCATATTGAGAAAATAAGAAATAAATGTAAAAAGGTCAATAACTTGTTGAGATGTCTTTCAGGCCAAGACTGGAGAGCTAATACAAGATCACTTTTAAATATTTACAGAACACTCATGAGATCAACATTTGATTATGGATGTTTAGCATATATGTCTGCATCTGAAACAAATTTAGAGAAACTTGACATAGTACAAAATGAAGCCATTCGTATCTGCGCTGGAGCATTTAAGACATCCCCAATCTCACCATTGCAAGTAGAGGTGGGTGAAATGCCTCTGGAAATAAGGAGAAATAAGATCATGCTGACATATTGGGTTAATTTGGAGGGGCAGAGTTCAATACATCCAACTAAAGCAGTGTTGCAGGAGAGTTGGGAACGTAGGAAAAGTAAAAGTTTTGGGTGGAAAATCAAAGAACTAGCACAAAAATTAGGATTAACAGGGTTAAACATCAGTAAAACGGTTCCTATATCAATCATGCCCCCTTGGAACTTCATCAATATAACAGTTGATACTCAGTTATTGGTATCTGTCAAAAACAACCGCAAAAAAACACCAGTGTGGGCGATAGTACAAAAGTATATTAATCAAAAGTATTTGGGAAAAGTGTTCTTTTTTACAGACGGCTCAAAAGATCCAGAAACAGGACGCATAGGAGCAGCAGTTTTTATTCCACAATATGAAAAAGCCATTAAAAAGAGGTTGTTAGGTCATTTGTCAATATACACAGTAGAAATGATGGGGATAATATTAGCTTTTTAGTGGGTGGAGGACAACAGTCAACAGAATGTAATTGTAGCAACAGACAGCATCTCAGCGCTTCAAAGTACTCAGTTAGGAAAATCATGCAGGCAAGATCTTTTACTGGAAATATTTCACCAACTATATAGACTACATAACAATAAAGTGGATGTTTCTTTTCTTTGGGTTCCGGCACATGAAGGAATAGAAGGAAATGAAACAGCAGATATTTTGGCCAAACAATCAATAAAATCCATTGCAGTAAATATTGAAATACCACTAAGTAAGGATGAAGTAAAATCTATCATTAAGAAACATATGTACAAAATATGGCAGGAAAACTGGGCCATCACAATCACAGGGAGACATTTATATAACATACAACCACAAATCAAAAAGAGTGAAACACGGGGCAGGAATAGAAGAGAAGAAATTATCATAACACGACTCAGGATAGGGCATGCAGGGCTTAACCAAACGTTACATAAAATAGGGAAGCATCCGACAGGCCTGTGCTCAGAGTGTTCACGGTTATAAACAGTTCAGCATGTATTACTGGAGTGCAGTAAGTATAAGGAGGAGCGAAAGAGGGTGAGGCAAATGTTGCAGAGAGAAAAACAGGAGTTAACTTTAGGTAGTCTTTTAGGGCGTGCATTACAGAAAGGATTAGGTGTTCTAATGAATTATTTGACGGTAACGGGGTTAGGAAATAGGATATAGGTTTTGTTTTTGTTTTTGTTTTGTTTTTTCTGACCATCTCTTGACTCACACTCCAGTCCAGTAGGTGGCGGTAAATGCACCTAAAAGTTGGTTGCCAACCGCCAATAAAAAGAATGAAAGAAAGAAAGAACTCGTCCTGATCGGCTGTGGGATACATGGGAGGGGCTGCCCAGGTAAGTTCAGCAGCTTTCACCTGAGCCTTTCTTTTCCGGCTTTTTCCCTTCGGAAGAGGTACTTGTCGTGTTAACGCACAAGATCTTATTTTTAGGTGTATTTCAAATTGAAATTATTTTTTCTGCTTGCCCTATTGCGAAAGAGATTAATCATCACATCGACGGTAAGAGTCCTGAATTTATGTCTGACTGTTATTTGTTAAAGTATCTCTCATCAGTACATTGTATATTATGTACTGTATATTGTTAGCATACCGGTTGAACTTCTCAATGTTCCAGTTTGTGCAGAAAACTGCAGCAGAATCTGGTTTTATTTACTTTGTGTCCAGACTGTAGGGGAGAACTGATTTCCTTCGGGGCAGTAGCATTAGCTCAAAACGCGTTTCTGTGGAAAAGAACCTGAGAAAACTGCAGCGTCTGCCTGTTTACTGTGTAACCTGCAGAGTGGAGTTGATTTTAATGCAGGAAAGAACCAAGAAAGTAATCTTTAAACAGAAATCACACTGTTTTCTGACTACACCTCGACAGTCAGTGGTTGAATCTGTAAGTGGGGAGCTAAAGCAGCAGTGTAACTCCGTAGCTGCTGGACTGATCGTCGATACGTTGCCTCGCCTCCACACACTGCGGTCAAGCCAGCCGCCTCTCGTTTCTCCGTCGTCAAGCCAGCCGCTCCTACATTTTCAGTGCGCTCTTACCGTCAGGTTACGGTAAATGCACCACCGCGCAGCAACTATTTCCGGTTTAAAAAAAATAAAGCGCTGCATTCGCAGATGTATTATACAGCGATGTTTTAAGTAACTGACTCAGCTTAACTGTTAACTATCGAATTGTACGGCTAATATTTACACTAAATAAATACAGGGCTTAAAGTTTTCCGGCGCCGCGCCGGATTTCCGGCGCATGGAAGTGTACCATTTAAAAAATTTCATCCATCTCCGTCCCGAAGGCTCCAAGCATGTGCGTCATTGTGCATTCAGTTGCTCCGCTTTAATCAATCAAACTCCAAATCCTACATTAAAAATATACACCTTCTGTCCAGGCATGCGACTTTCTGATAGAACTTTTATCCAATTACAGTTTTCTAACTGCGAGTGCGCATCGACTGCTGGGTGCACGATATGCTGCGCCCTCTTGGTTCGGCATCGTCAGTGCTGCTGAGCCGCTGATAAGAAATAACAGTATCCCACAAACAAAATCCAAATTTGCAATATTTGTTGGTGTTTTTTGTAATTATATTTAAAGGGAATTACTGGAAACACATTGATATATATTGCAAATTATTTTATTTCTGCTTGGACTGTATACCCATTCCACATGTCCCAGCCCTGTGGCTGCCTGGTCTCTCCAGAGCGCACGGAGCTCCAATCTGTGAGCGGTGCGGTGAAGAATCGAGCAGCTGATCACTGCTCAATAGCGTTGGAGCTTGTGTTTAGCCCAAAGACGCAGATACTAAACTTTGCTCAGACTTTGTGTAACAGAGGACAGAGGATGTGTCTCTGCTGATTAACAAAGAGAGCAGCCGCTGCCGCGATCCCTGAGCCGCGGTGTGTTGACTCGCCCCATTGGCGTAAGTGCGTCAATGGCGATGCGCGTGCACGCCCCACAGTCCCCATGATTTCGCCACAAAATAAAAACAAACGGGCTTAGGTATTGAATTTTAAAAAGTAACAAAAACAGAAGGTGTTGATTTTGTTTGATTTCTTAATCTTTAAACATTTTCTATGTTTTACAACGGCAAAAGGAAAAAAGGAAACAGCTATTTAGTTTGCTGGATTTTATTTTGAAAGGAAAAGAATCAAAGATCAAGCCATAGGGATTTGTCCCATATTCTACTCAGAACATCTGTTTAGTTAAATATGCACAAACTGAATGTAGCTTAGGTGATATTAACCTTTTTTATTTGAGGACATATAGGATGTTTGTAATAATGAGTTAAATTGCTCTCGGCAGATTTTGTGACCTTATGCATCTCAATGATGTCTAGCCACAAACAAAAAATCTCCAATCTTAAGCAAATATTATTAGTAAGAACAGAACGAACGTATGGGTTGTGTGAAATGAATAATGGATAGATAGTTAAATAAGAATGTTCTTAGCCTGCTTTTCACCGTTTTTTCTTCCCAAAATATAGATAAAAAATAGAAACATTTTTTCTGCCTTTTTTCAAACGACCCATCGCACAACTCTGACTCCAAATGATGTTCTGGATATTGAGCAGCACGTGTGTTACGGGCTCAGTCCATTGGATACTTATTTCATTGAAAATTAAAGGTTAACTTACGTGAGGCAGAAAAAAGAAGAGCAAAGACCTGACGTGACGTATGTTACATTATGTTATGATACGGCACTCAAATATAGGGATTTGTAGTTCATAGATTCTTTGTCACACTTAGAAACATTGAATGAACATTTGGACACAATTAATATGTTTTGTGAATTTTTCATGTATTTTATACTGTAATTATGAGCATTACAGCTCTATAAGTCCCAGGTCATGTGATCTTTGGGCTAAATAGATTTAGGCCTGGTTTATTACACAGACTTTATTATTGCTTTTGGAGACTATTAATATTTTTTTTAGTGAGTTTTTAATTCATTTCAAAATGTAAATATTAGTATTTTAGCTCAATAGCTCCCAAGTCATGTGACCTACAGACACCAAATCTATGCAGGATTAGAGCATCTCATAGAGTGATCAAGACACAGCACTTTTTATTCCATCTGGATACTTTGCATATTTTATATTGATATTTAACTGTAAATATTAGCATTTTGGCTCAATAGCTCCCAGGTCATGCGACCGAGAGACTCCAAATCAATAAGGATTGACAGGACTGTAAAAGGTGATCAAGACACACCAGGTTTTATTACATTTGAATGCTTCATGAATTTATTATTAATTTTTTACAGTACGTATTAGCATTTTAGCTCAATAGCTACCAGGTCATGTGACCCAGAGACTCCAAATCTATTTGGGATTATAGTATGACACAGACTGATCAAGACACAGCATTTTTTATTCCATTTGGAAACTTAATGAATTTATTATTAATTGTTTACAGTCAGTATTAGCATTTTAGCTCAATAGCTCTCAGGTCATGTGACTTATTGACCCCAAACCAGTGCAGAATGATAGTGCTACTAAGGATGGTCAACATACGCCAATTTATATTTGATTTCAGGACATTATTGATTTTTAACAGTTTTTTTACAGTAAATATTAGCCTTTTTGTTCAATAGCTCTCAGGTCATGTGACTTATTGACCCCAAACCAGTGCAGAATGATAGTGCTACTAAGGATGGTCAACATACGTCAATTTATATTTGATTTTAGGTCATTATTGATTTTTAACAGTTTTTTTTTATACAGTAAATATTAGCTTTTTTGCTCAATAGCTCTTAGGTAATGTGACGTATTGACCCCAAACTAATGCAGAATCACAATCCTACCTTACCTGGTCAGCATACGCCAAAGAAGAAGAAATAGTTTGGCTTAAAAGATTTTAAAGCAAAAAATTAAACATTTTTTAATGTAAATATCAGCATGTCTTCTCATTACGGTCCAGATCATGTGACTTTTCGACTCAGGTTTATTTTATTATCACACTAATAGATCACCGGGATGACACACATCACTTTTTATTTGAATTCACAATTTTTAAGACAGACAGACAGACAGACAGATAGATAAACAAGTTTTCAGCTTCTTATACTTCAAGTTATTTATTTAGTGTAAATATTAGCCGTACAATTCGATGGTTAGCAGTTAAGCTGAGTCAGTTACTTAAAACATCGCTGTATAATACATCTGCGAATGCAGCGCTTTATTTTTTAAACCGGAAATAGTTGCTGCGCGGTGGTGCATTTACCGTAAGCTGACGGTAAGAGCGCACTGAAAATGTAGGAGCGGCTGGCTTGACCGCAGTGGTCTGTTTCCATATGTAATTTCATACATGTGAGTGATGGAGAAATGAATTTTCGACATAGCTCCAGTATTTAGCCAGGCAGGCAGCTTAGCAGCTCAGCTAGCAGCTCGGCTAGCGAAAAGTATGGGGCAGCTGGCCCCCTCCCCGCGTCAAAGTCCGCCCTAACATGCTGCTCTGAGACCAGAAACATTCAGATTTATTCCTGAATCAGGCTCATCTGAACATCTATCAGTGTTATAAAAGGAATTTTGAAAGGAAACAAACAGATGAAGTTGAAATAAAGTGAACTTTGAGCAGCTCGTCATGATTCAATGATCTGTTATTGCTCACTAAAGAGAAGTAAACATTAAGCTGCTTCTAAACAGCTCTGCAGCTGCATGTTGACACTTTAAACTCTTTTCCTGCACAAATCTGGTGCTAAGCAGGTTAACAATGATTCTGTTCCCCACAGTAAACAGGTTTCAGTGCTGGTTAGAACAATTTTGATCTGGTTTCTTTCTGCTTCCAGAAGTTTTCCTGCAGCTACAACTCAACAAATCTCAATTCTCAGTGAGGTGGTGTCTTCAGATCAAGAAAAACTACAACTTTCAGCCTGACAAAATGATTTGGAGAAGAAAACTTTTGACGCCTGCAATGTTTTTGGTAAAACAAATTTGTATTTGACAATCAGTCATTTATTCATCAGGTTTCATCTCCTCTCCAATGTTTCTGTACTCTTGCTTCATTTTCTGACGTTGTTCTTTCTGATTTTCCACATACATGAATCAAATCAGAAACTGAAACTGCTGTTGTGTTCATCATGTGAGGTGGGAGGAGACAGTTTGGTGTAGGTGATGTTAGACTGAGGTCCAGAAATATCTCTGGCAGTGCAGTAAAGTAGGAGGACGTCTGACTTTAACCTGTTTGACCTTTGAGGTTCAGATGAGTTCAGTGTATTGTGAACTTTGGCATCACTCCACCCTAACAGAGCCACACTGACAACTGTCACACAAATGTGACCTCAGCAACACTTATATGACTGAGTGAATCAGACTGTGTTTGACTTGGTGCTGGTGTTTCTATAAGTGATCATTAAATGTGGTCTGAATGTGGTTTTGGTTCGTGCTATATACTTTAGAGTAAATTCCTATAAACATTCTAGAAATAGTTCATGAATCTCAACAGTATTATTGCAAACAAATGTACGTATTGATTTATACAGTTTCATTCTATAACTCCTCATATGAAGTATAACTTATGTGTGAGCAGTTGTTGCATGTTCAATACCTGCATAATTCAGCTGTAGTTAGAGTTCATCATCACACGTCTTTATGGGTTTAACAGGAAGACAGCAGTACAGATGTGTTGCAGAGACTCTATTTCTCCCTACAGATGCTTTTTCAACACTTCAGGCAGTTTATGTTTGTTCTATATTCTAGAGGGCTCAGTATCGTTGCAACACCTCAAAAACCACACTGGGGAAGTGAAGTGTCAGCTTGAACAAACTCTGCAATGTCCTATATATATATATATATATATATATATATATATATATATAAATAATCTTTCTTTTAGTACACATGAATTTATACCTTTTTAGACAAACATGTATCTATAGTCTGGTGGACTTGTTACACTGTGAATTTGCTGCTGGTTTATACACGACTATAATTACACCTTTGCTGAATAGCAGAGTAGAGCTGGTGTTAGACAGAGCAAATATTTAACTTAAAACTCGTAAAATGGAAAAGAAACATTTATTTATTTTCTGACTTTTGGGTTCATCCACTTGATTGAGTTGTTTTGTCTCTAATCGTGACAATAAACAGCAGTTTCTCAATAAAAAAAGCTCCAATGAGTGCTGCTAGAAGATCAATACTTGTTGTTTAATTAGCTCTATTAGTGGATTAATGATGATGTCAAGCTGTTGTGACTGAACCAAGGAGGAGTTTTCAGGGTCCAGACAGCTGAATCCACCAGACTGACTAAAGACAACATGTATTCTAAACATCATTTGATTTCCCCTCAGTAAATCCACTATGTTGGCCTCGCTGTGTGTCTGTGTTGACATAAAGGATAACACCAGTGTTTCCTAACTTGTCCTCTATTGGATCATGTTCTTGGGTGTAAATGGAGGTAGAAATAAATGAACAGATAAAAGCCAAACAGCTACAATCCAGTCTAGGACATTTTTTAATACTACTGGTTCACTGAGTGATTGTTTCTGCTGTTATCCTGTCATGCTTTCATGCTTTCATGTGCACTGATACCAGAACAACTTTCTGACATCATTACAGTCATTCTCTCTGCAAACATGACGGTCTCTGTATGGACAGAAGAGTTTTCATGTGTTTGTAGAACAACTAACCACAGTTTCAGTGTCCCACCCCGGAAGTAGTCTGTGAAAGCTTCACAAAGTCATTTTATTGCCCCAATTTTAAAAGAGGACAAACAATTAGTTGATATTTTTCATGTTTTAGGGGGTATCATGATGCACTTTCTGGACTCTGGATGAATCCAACTCTTCTTCTGTGACACATTAGACACACATTTGACTGTAAAGGAAACCAAATCTGTAATGTTCTTGTAATCACAATCTGAGCCTGCCGATGGCAAAAACAAGCGTTTCAACTTTGACTCAAACATAATACAAACATAATAACCCATGAGATTACATTGCAGCTGTTTGGCGGCTGTCGGAAAAAATGTTCTTTCTTAATACTTGACCAATCCCAAACATTTTTTCCTCTAATCATTTTACACTTGAGAAAGCAGAGAAATGATGCCAAAGTTAAAAAATACTAGATTTATCCTTTAAATGTCGTTTAAGTCAGGCGGATATGTTGATCTCGAGGTATTGTCGAGGGAAAATTTGGCCAAAATTAAAATTAATTCTCTCTCCTGCGTAAATCAGTTAAAGTGAAGAAAAATGGAAAAATATTGTAACAAGTTGGCATTTCTGTCTGATAACAGGTAACTTCCTGTACCATCATCACCTCACCTCAGGTCTTCTTCTCTGTCTCATTTTTAACTGAGGCTTCTCTGACATAGAAAAACCTTTTCTTATCTCCACAGATCATCGTGATGAAGGTCTTCACTGGTCACACTCTAATATGTCATCCAGCAGAATATCAGATAGGGAATGAATGCTGTCCAATGTGTCCTGCAGGTAAGATCCAACTGGATGTTTTGGTCATCACCTGTGACGTCCTGTCCTACAACATGCATCTGACAAATAAAAAATGATTAAATAAAAGTAAACTATTTTTTATTAATATTTATTTTGTGAACTTTGCATTGTAAAAAACACACATTAAAATAGTCAAATGACAGTTAACAAAACAGTAAAATATATTAATTTAAATTAAGTGTAAAACCAATACATTTGTAGACATTTTTATTATATATTTTGGAAAAAAAACACTATTACAGTATTTTCCTTCAAATATTACAATCAAACATTTTCAAGAAATGTAATTAAAATCTGCAGTCAAACTTTTAATTTGACAGTTTTGACTTAAATTATCATTAAACATCTTTAAATAAGTGTCAGAGGCTCAAAACTGTCTTATTTTGAAAGACACAGAAAGTAAGCTGTTGAATTAAAACACTTTATTTCAGTTTATTCAGATTGAATGTATAATATCAATAAATGTATTCAACATAATAAAAACAAACTTTGTTTATTTTGAAAGCAGAATAACAGAGTTTAAATATGAAAGTACAGAAAATTATAAAACGAATAAAATTTAGCTTAAAATGATGAGGAAAAGCTTTAAATTGATAGAATGAGCATTAACCTTTATAGCAAGAGCTGCATTTAAGTTAATTAGAGATTATTATTGTCATTTAATAGCTGTTCTAAGAGAGTTATTTTCTGTAAAATTAAGATTTTTTTACAGTGTGGCTTCATCTATTTGGGATAACAGTGTAACAGGCAACATGAACTGCATGAGAGTTTAGTTAAAAGGAAGCAGGACTGTGTTAAACTAACTTGTTCATTTTATTTTCACCAGGAAGTCGAGTTAAAACTGATTGTACAGAGTTCAGATCGACATCATGTCTGTCCTGCCTCGATGGAACATATGTGGATAAACCCACTGGGCGGAAAAATTGTTTCGACTGCACCAACTGTGATAAAGGTTAGTTGACATGTTAGAGATGTTCTGGTGGAAACTTGTCTGGTTACTGCTTGTTCCTCTGTTATTGCTCTATAATAACTGAGGCAGCTGCTGAATATTGATGTAACAGAGTCATCACAGAGACTCAGTTTGATGAGTTTATTACACATTATTGACCGAAATGACAGACTCTGTGCAGAAACAAAGTCATGAATCAGATTCAGTATTTCTATGAAACAATGATGAGATGCTGTGTTAGTTGCTGTAAGGACAGACCAAACTCCCAAAAATCAAATGTTCACATGTTTATATGTAAAGTCACTTTAAATCAAATCCAAATGATCTATTTTCTCAAGTTCTCTGTGCATCGTCAATCTTTCCTGACAGGTTTGGGTCTGAAGGTAAAGACATCATGTACAACAACATCAGATGCAGTTTGTGAACGACTGGAGGGATTCTACTGCACTGACCAAATAGGGAACAACTGTGTAGAAGCACAGAAACACAGAATCTGTCAGCCAGGACAATACATCAACCAAAAAGGTTGGTATTTTTGGTAAAGTTTTAAATGAGAACAACAAAAAATCAGGGAGTCTGACCTTATTATAGTTTCATTAAGTTGTGATTTGAGTAAAGAAGCACCAGAATTAGATAAAAGAAAGATAAAATAATGATCTGATCTGACCAACAGCTGGTAAAACTACATCGTCTACACACCTGATCTTTTCTTTCTCTTTTTGTCTTGAACCAGCCTCAACCATGTCTTCACATTAACCACAAAACACAGTTTTACCAAAGATTCTTTGTGGTTCTTGCAGCTAAAATTAGACTTTATTAATGAATGTTTGCTGATTTGTCCTTTAATATTTTTCTTCTGCTGATTCCAGTCTGATCTTCTCCTCAGCAGAATGATTAACTGATTAAATCTGTTGGATTGTTGTTCTGTCTGCTCATCATTCATCATGTAACACTTTGAGTCCTTCATAATGTGATTCTGAAGTGGTTTCTACAGATCTATGATTAATGTTTGTGCAGGAACAGCCTTCACAGACACTGTGTGCTCTGACTGCAGCGCTGGAACATTTTCAAATGGAACATTTACATCTTGTCAGTCACATACTCAGTAAGTGAAGCTTTAAATCACACATGGAGACTCCTGACTTCTAACAACAGCAGAGAATCTGTTGGATCTGAACATTTTCCTGTAAAAATGTCCTTCTGTCTTTACAGATGTGAATCAAACCTTGAACTGATAAAACCAGGAACTGCTTCTACTGATGCTGAATGCGGAGAAAAACGTTCAAATGTTGCAGTACCTGTCACCATCCCCTGTGTTTTACTTTTTTTATTAATATCTGCTGGATTAATTTATTGGTTTTACTTCAGAAAGAAGAAAATGTCTTTCAGAGAAGGTGAGGATGACAGAACAAAAAATGTTAACATGGTTTTGCTGGATGAGAATATTTCTGCGAAGTGAAGACTATTAAGATGTGTTTTGTTGTTTTGTTTCATAGCAGAAAAAAACACAAGTTCAGCCATTCTCTGTCAAGTAAGTTTATTTCTGTCTTGTGTGTTCACTGTTGACAGCACTTAGTTTGTCAGTGAAATTGAATCATGTCCTTAATTTTTTTCAGCCTTCATTAGAAAATGGATAAGAATCACCAGAGGCAGTTCCTATGAGAATATCAACAGGTAGGACAGCAGTTTGTTATTCACTGAAATGTTCATGAGGTCAATGAAGTTTCTGCTCTAAATGAAAGTTTTTCTGTCCTCAGACTAAAACCACCTGCAGGACAACAGGTAGGACTCAGTGTCCTGCAGAGTAAATGTGTTTCAGAGTCCAGTTTTAATCCATCTGGATGCTGACATCATCTTTGAAGTGGACTGAAGTAAAACAACAGTTTCCTGATTCCTGCTGGATCTTTGTCTGACTGTACAGAAAACAAAGTCACTCCGGAATACAACAGATGGAACATAAATTTAAAGACTCACTGACTCCATTGATCTTCTGCTAACAGTTGGAGCAACTTCAGACTGAAACTGGATTTTAAATGAGGACAAACTGCTGGAACAGAAGATTTCTAGATTTTCCAAAGCTCTGACCATTTTTTGTAATCATGTTTTATAAACTCGTTTCCATTTATTGGACATTTTTACATCTGAAAGGACATTGAACATGTAAAATATTTAGTAGTAACTGAGCTCAAATTGCTTGTCATTGACAGTAACAGTGGTCCTGAATTTAACATTTTTCTGTGGAAAATTAGTATGAAATGACAACTACTTTATTATGTTTCCAACTTTATTTGTCTGAGGCTGCTAACACAAGTGGAATAGTTTATTTTTTTAAGCACATTTTTATGTTTTCAGCCATGTAGTGATTTTATGTTGAGAGTCTTTAAACTGCTGCTCAGTGGCGTAGTAGTTAGCGCTTTCGCCTTGCAGCAAGAAGATCCCTGGTTTGAATCCCGGGGTGGGCCTGGGATCTTTCTGCATGGAGTTTGCATGTTCACCCTGAGCATGCGTGGGTTTTCTCCGGGTACTCCGGCTTCCTCCCACAGTCCAAAAATATGCTGAGGTTAACTGAGTACACTAAATTTCCTGTAGGTGTGATTGTTTGTCTGTATATGTAGCCCTGTGACAGACTGGCGACCTGTCCAGGGTGTCCCCTGCCTTCACCCGAGTCAGCTGGGATAGGCTCCAGCACCGCCCGCAACCCTAATGAGGATAAAGCGGTGTATAGAGAATGGATGGAGTCTTTAAACTATTTTAAACATAACTCACCAACTTTAGAGCAGCACAAGTTCAGGTTTAAAGAGTCGACTGTTTGGTGACGCTGCAGCAGAAATACAGCTCTGGATGGATGTTTGTAAAGAAGATCAGTATATTAATAATAATGTACTGAGGCTGAATATCAGTAGAAAACAGGTGGACGTGTTCAGACTGTTTGTGTCTCACCAGGAGAAACCAGTTTGTGGTCAACAGCACTGCAGTTCTAATCATTTGCTTTTTTTTATGTTCTTGTAGTTTCTGTACCTCGGTTTCACGCTGTAAGTGAAATTGTTTAACTTTCCAGTTGAGTGTGTATTCTGTTCGCTTTTTTCTCTAAAAAAAGATTTACATGAGCAAGTCTTTTATACGTCGACTTTAGTTTTTACAACTATTTAAGGCAGAAACATTTTGAGTCAGGGGCCACAGAGAGTCAGAGCAAATGATAAAGTTGAAATGTGTCTTAATATTTTCAGATTTGATGTTCACACTGTCCCTAAAGGATAATTCTAGTTTATTTCCACCAGTGGCGTATCCAGGACTTTTTTAACGGGGTGGCCTTGATGGGACACAAAGCTAGTGTGGGGTGGCTATGGCATAGCGGAGTTTAATGCCATGTACGCAGCCGACCACAGTTCAAATCCCAGTACTTTTCTCCCATGATTTCCTGTCTCATAAGTGTTGAATAAAGGTGTCTATTCTGGTTTATTTTTAAATTCCATTTCCCATTATTACAGTCCTTAATTATATCTGGTTATTTTAATTACTCTAAATCAGTAAAATATGTTCAGAATAGGGTACAAATTTTCTAAGAGCCATTTCCTTGGATTAAAGTCCTCATCTCTTCACAAATTAGATTAAATTAGCAAAATTCAACTGCTCTCAACTCATCCTGTAGAATAACATTATCAGTCATCAGCTCATCAACTGTTCACCTGTATTGTTGCTTGTACCAATTACTGCAGTAAGTTGCTAGGAACGCTAGATTCATAACATTGAATTTTAAACAAAAAATTGTCTCAGATTAGTTATTTCACCGGTAAGCAGCTGAGTAATACACAGGATGATGTAGAGAGCTGGTTAGATCTTGGGTAGAAGCCAGATACGGAGCTGAGGGGTTCTATCCGTCTTCTCGGCATTTATTTCACTCTAGCTATGACAACCTGCTAACAATATATTATTCCTTTCATACATCTTACATGTGAAAAGTAATCCCACGAGCTCTTGTTTCCTTACAGCGCTCATTGGAGCATCCAAAGGCTGAACAGAAGTCCGGCATCTAAGTGTTGAGTGGCAAAACCAGCATTGTTAAAAAAATATCCGAGCACCTTGCATAGTAGCTACACGTGACATTTCTATCATTGATTGACAGAATTTCTCTGTTTCTCGTGTTGACGAACTTGACCAACCATGGGCGTAACCACCATCTCAGAAGTGAGGGGGACAAATTTTTCAGAGCGATTTATCATTCTCTTACATTTAATTGCACCGTCCTTAGTGGCTAAAGAACCACATAATCCCTAACAGCCACAGTACAATACCAGGGGACCAACTAGGCTAGTTCTTTAAACTATAAAGTATAAAACTTTAAACTATAAAATCTAAAGTTTAGTGGCCAAACTCTAGTTGAGTTGACAACAATGTCCCTTGAACATCTACTGGACGAGTAGCCAAAGGTGCCAAACACTGAACATGAAATGATCAGTACTGCCTGGTTTCTCCCTGCAATAGATATCTTATTTTCAGGAAGTTATAATCTCTTCTTACCTGTAAAGACCCTACATCCTTGTCCCTGCTGCTGGCCTCTGATCCATCTCCTCCCTGACTCTGCTCTTTCTGTTATGGCAATAAACATAAAAAAATGTGGTCAGAAAAATTCTGAAATAGCATTAGGAAGAGTAAAACTTGCAGTAGAACTTTAACCTTAAAATCACTTTAACCCATAGATACATATTTTGTTCTCAGCCACTTATATATTTTTTTTTTCACCTCTGCAGACCCTGCATGGTCAACATTACTGCTGGCCGCCGCCTCTGGTCCATCTCCTGCCTGAACTCTGCTCTTTGTTATGGAAATAATCATTAAAAAATCTGAAAATCAAAATTCTGAGATAGAATTAGAAAGAGAAGGAGTAAAAAATAGTTGTAAATTTATACCATAGATAGCCTATTCTTTTTTCTCCTCCCTGACTCTCCTCTTTTGGGACCAAAAGACTTAAATACATGGAGAGCAATTGTGGGCACATCTTCTGCCCAGAAATGAAAGAGGACTGGGTTTATTCCAAGAATAAACTAATTAGCAATAATGTAACAGAGGCAACAACATTTAAATTATTGTTAACTAGCTTAACATATTGATATATTGCCACGTTTTACCTTGTCATCATTTAGCTAACAAGTCTAACATTGTTGCATCCAACAAGGTCACACAACTTACCACGGTTTGTTTGGAAAAACTGTGTAAAGTTTTTTGCTTCTTGCTAGCTCTGGCTGGTTTGCTAAACATTACTCCGACGCACGTTCAGCACTGCTCAGCACAGCAGCACGTCTCCTGTGGAACACCTGCGTTAGCATGCGCTCATGGTGCATTCAAAGACGGCTCGGAAAAACACGTTACTGGATGCTAATAACGGGTTAGCTGTTGTAACGGCTGAAAAAAAGTGCGGGGGACATGTCCCATGCGTACCCCGCGTCCGTTACGCCCATGTGACCAACTACCTATCAGATCTGGGGTGGCCAATGAGATTTCAGGTGGGGCCCCGGCCACCCCAGGCCACCCCCTAAAATCGCCATTGATTTCCACCTGTCATAATTCCTTTTAATGTTCCTATTGTGGCTCTATGAGTCATACTAACTCTGTTCTCTCCATCTCCAGTGTAGCAGGAAAATGAAGATTCACACAAAACCTAATCTTTATATGAATCATTTTATGTTTTATTTTATTTATTGTCTGATTGAAAGGAACATAAATTTGCTGCATGGAGCTAAATTTTTTCTCCAGTAAGAATCTCTGTCCTTGGATTCTTGCATTTTCATCCATGAATGTCAGTTTGTTACCTCCGCCAGGAGGGTTTATGTAATCACCGGAGTTTGTCTGTCTGTCTGTCCGTTTGTGTGTGTGTGTGTGTGTGTGTGTGTGTGTGTGTGTGTGTGTGTGTGTGTGTGTGTGTGTGTGTGTGTGTGTGTGTGTGTGTGTGTGTGTGTGTGTGTGTGTCTGTCTGTCTGTCTGTCTGTTAACAGCAGGGGCGATTCTAGGATCAGATGTCTAGGGGTGCTGAGCACCCACAGGTGCCTGGCCAGGCAAGATAAATTTCACTGTTTTGTACATTTTTAACACAATTTCATTCCCACATTTGTCAAAGAAAAGCAACACTTTATGAAAAAGTCTGTGACTAAACCATCCAATCTGAATAAAAGATATTTACATGTTGAATCACAGCAAAGAAGGAATGCTCTGGAATCTTAAAAGAAACCTATCACAACCCTAATTTCTTGGAAAAGTGACTAATTTAGATGCAGCAGCTCCTTAACATACACATAAACAGCATGTATGTTTCTGGAGTAAACCAGCACTCTATACTGAAGTACCAAAAACACCAAAAATGGACCTTGGACTTTATTTTTGACTTTTATTTGAAATGCAAGGCACAGCATTTCTGTCCCTGGTCTGCTCTCTCTCATCTTCCGAGTCTCTCCCTGTTCTTCTCCTCCTTGTATAGTGAAATTAAGTAAATATTAAAGCATATAGATAATTAGGAAAATGTAATGAATATATCCTGTTTAAATTGAAGTCCACTGATATCTGTTAAGTGTGCTTCTGGAAAGCATTTACTGTGGGGAGAACACATAACTTCCATGACATATATGTAAAATTATATGTGAATGGAATTTTTGTCTTTGTCATCTTAACAGTTGCTGTTTGTGTGCCACTATTCTCTGTTTGTTTTCTTACCTGGTTCTTCCTGACCTGGCACTCTCTCTTCTCCTCCCCCTTTTTCGTCTCTCCCTCTTTGGACTGACAATCATACACAAATAGATTGCATTCAACTAGATGAAAAATTACATAAATATGAAAAAATACCAATAAGAATACAAATAAATAATGTCCTCTCTCTCTCTCTTTGTGCTGTCAGCCTAAAGGCAAATAACCAAACAATGCATTAGATATAAACACTGATACATTGATCCAACTTACAACATTACTCATGATAGATAAACCATTTCATCTTACACTCTTACCTGATCCTGGCTCTTTTTTTTAAAAAAAAAGCAGTCTTATGTCCATGATGAGGCTGTCTGTCTTTCTGTCTTGTCTGTCTGTCCACACACACAATAGGAGTTATAATGTTAATGGGCATCTAGTCAGTAGCACCTTGACTTTAATATTAACACATGCACACACAACAGCGAGCTTCTCTCAGTCCAGTTTCAGACACTGACCACCCTGTAATGTCTGCTAGCTAGAAAAAACGTCAGCTAACTCCTACTTAACAACATAAACAATAACCTGTGGTAAATGCAGCAAGAACGAGGACTTGTAATGATAATAATGTGTTGGTATTGAGTGGTAGAAGTTAAGAATTGTGCCACGTATCTGATTTAAACCAGGTATTTCCACTGTTCAGAACATGTCCTTCTGTGGGAGGCAGTGCTTAGCTCTGCAGGTAAAGCCTAAAGGCTGGGATGGGATCAAACCATTTTTTGAGGCAAGATAGGGGGAGAGGAGTGCTGTATTTTTGTTGTTAAAACATTACGTATCAACCAAGTGCCTGTATGATTTTTTACACTTTTCTGGTTTGTTAAAAATAAGAAGGACATGCAAATACAAAAAAAAATCGCTCAAACTTTTAGGGATGCCTGGGATTCAATTTTAGGAGGTGCCTTGAGCACCCCCAAAAATGGGCTAAGAAACGCCTATGGTTAACAGCTATACTCAAAAAGTCATGACGGGATTTTCACGCAAATTTTAGCAGGATCCTCCAAAATCTAATCGATTGTTACCTCTGCTCTTCCCGGACATCCTGTAAATAATTTTGGTGAAATCCGTCCATGACTTTTTTGGAAGTTATGCTGTTAACAGATAAACAGACACACACACACACACACACACACACAGACGGACAGACAGACAAACAAACAGACACACGGCATGGCGGAGGTATGCGCTCTCCGAGTGCTTTTCTAGTTTACGTATGCGAGGCTGATTTTCTGGAAGCTCTGCAGCTAAATGCAGTGATGGATCAACTGTGGACCATTATGAGGTCAGTCATGGATCATTTTAGTTTTTTGCAAGAGGAGTTCACAAATGGGGGTGCACAGTGACGTAGTGGTTAGCACTTTCGCCTTGCAGCAAGAAGATCCCGGTTCACGTTCCTGGCTTTTCTGGGATCTTTCTGCATGGAGTTTGCATGTTCTCCCTGTGCATGCGTGGTTTTCTCTGGCTGCTCTGGCTTCCTCCCACAGTCCAAAAATATGCTGAGGTTAATTGATTACTCTAAATGCTGTAGGTGTGAATGTGAGTGTGATTGTCTGTCTGTATATGTAGCCCTGCGACAGACTGGCGACCTGTCCAGGGTGTCCCCTGCCTTCGCCCGAGTCAGCTGGGATAGCTCCAGCACCCCCGTGACCCTAGTGAGGATAAAGCGGTGTGTAGAGAATGGATGGAAGGAGTTCACAAATAAGAGACTAAAGCAAAATTGAAGACACCACTTGGAGGATGGAGGCAGAAATATGTCAGGAAACTGGTGTTGTGCTGCATTTACTGCTCTGCTTCCAACTAAGGAGGAAACCTGCTGATGCCAGATTTTGAAAATCTCCATTTATCCATAGAGAAGAGCAGTTTCTGCTGTGAAGCTACAGCTGATAATGAGTGGTTCTGGTAAAAATCCTGGAGACGATGTTTCACTTCCCAAAAATCAACTGAAAGGAAAGATCAAGACCAGCCTGACTGGAGTGGTTTTGGTGTGAAAAACTTCCTTCAGTCTCATCCTGTTCAAAACGATTCCAGTAAGAGGAAGCACCAAAGCTTCTCCTTTATGAAAAACACACAAAAAAGGTTTAAGAAGCATCTGGATTTTTCAGCACCAACATTGATGTATGAACATCACAGAAAATAAAATTTACAGTTTGTGTATCTTTGGCTGTTGGTGGTGAACACAGACCTCCCAAGATCAAACAACTGTCTGGATGTTTTAATTTACTGTTAGAAAAAGGTCTAATCTGTATACTGAAGATGTAAATATATTTTAGTGCTATTTTTGTATAACTGCAGTTAAACATCCATGGATTTTTACATTGAGTGTATGTAGAATGTGACGTCTTTTATCATTAAATCATCTACGAAGATATGGCAGCTGGTAGCCTAGTATTAGTTAATAACCTTTTATCTAATCATCCAGATAGTCACCAGTTTTCAGTGCAATATTCAGAGTTTGCTGGTTCATGCTCACATTCCTTTTACTTTATCTGTAGTAAAACTAGAAAACTACTAATTAGAGAGTGGATCTTCAACCTGTGTGTGTCCTTCAGTTGAGTGTCTTATCTATCATTCCACATCTGTGAAAGTGAAAGCAGCCTGTACAGGATCTTTATTTTTAGCTTTAATATACTTTTGCATTTCTTGCCTCATTTGTTTCCAGCTGCTCTAATATGTAAATATCTCCTGTAATATCTGACGTTCACAGTGAACTTCACAGCTCAGATGCAGCTTCAAATAAAAGTAGAAACATGAGAGAGACGCTTTAGTTTGGAGCCTCTGCAGTCAGTGTAGCTTTAACAGTATTCAGCCCGCATTCAGACAGACCGTGGAGGTTTACATTCCTGTGATTCTCAGTTCTGCTGCAGTGAACTTTGTGGTTTCGTTTTTACTCTCTGGTATGCTTGTTGTTTTTTCTGCTGTTGTTGCTTTCGTGTCACAGGCTGCTGAAGGCCTAAGATGGAACTTGAACCTTGTGAGTCACACCTATGGTAACTAGACCAGAGGAAACCAACAGTGATGAGGGCTCCTCCCTAACATGCTCTAATGTTTGGATCACATTGCAGGCGGTGATTATTTTTACTAAAACTGGAACATCCAGTTCTACTCACTGCACAAACAACTAGAATAAGATGGAAAGCAACCTAAAGCTTCAGCGGCATCGTTGTCATGGTTACAGCCAGTCAGAGTTTTAATTTCATTTCTTGCTTTGCTGCTCTGGTTTAGCTGCTTCATTTGTTTTTGTAACTGTTTTACTAACTTTGCCTTTTATAATGTTATTGTTGTCCAAGTTTTGTATTTGTTTGCCTACTTCTTTAATTTCATTGCTGTGGTACACTTTAAAAAAAAAAAAAGGCCTAATAAAGATTTTA
>NC_067118.1:860789-925940 GCF_021347895.1 Acanthochromis polyacanthus
AGTGGTCATTAGGCCAACTTCCACAATGTTTTATTTACAGCTACAATATTTGGTGGGCATATGCACACATCAGGACACACCAAAAAGTCAATCACAGCCACACCCTAAACCCAACAGGAAGTCGGCCATCTTGAATTTGCTGTACATTTGTCAAAATTTATAGCTCCTAGTGGATAGTCTGAGAGAACTGAAATTTGGCCAGTACATGCACCAGACCTTTCTGATGAAAAGTTATCAAAACTCAACCAGAAGCCAAAAGGTGTGGCCATGGCGGAGCCTCAAACAACTGATCCTTCGCCATGAAACAGGAAGTGGTGTCTAATTCTTCTCAACATGCTCCAATCTGCCTGAAACTTTACATGTATGATGACAGTCCTGTCCTGATGTCATCCACATAGGGATATTCATTGACAGTCATAGCGCCACCTTGTGGTTTCAGGAAATAGACATCTTTACCACTTTCATGCCCTATTGTTACCCGGTTGATCATATTCACTTCAAATGCAGTGACAACGGCCTAAACACATTGATGATGCCTCCCAGTGAAATGGTGACTTGTCATTCAAAAAGGCGTGTCTGTGGCGGCAAACCAATTTCGATGTTTCGCCATGAAAATTTAACGATTCATACTCAGCTGAAACAACATCCCTATCTGCCTCAGACTTCACATGCTGGATACCAGGTCCAGTCTGAACACATCCACACTCATAAATTTGAAAAGTCATAGCGCCACCTGTTGGTAATAGTAAGTTTAAGGCTTATATTTTCAGGTACAATGGCCCCAAAACGTGGTGATATCATGCTGGGAATTGGTCAGTCGAGTCTCACCTCTTGAACAATCACACACTGTGAGAGGTGTGGACATTTCATGCAACGCCTGTTGCCGTTAGCAACCAAATATCGCCATGAAAACAAGCCCTTTCTGACAGGTTAGGAATACTTCCAATGCTCACAAAAATTACCACAACCATCACCATTGACCCAAGGAACAACAACTGTATGCATCTCGCACTGCACATGCTATAGCGCCCCCACAGATTTTAACAACAGCCCCCCCGCAACGTTTCACCTACATCCATGAAATTTGGGAGCTTAATAGAGCACATCAGGGACGCCACAAAACAAGCCTCTTGGAGCCATGTCCTAACCCAACAGGAAGTCGGCCATCTTGGATAATTGTGAGGATTTTTGATGATTTTTCTCATTTTGAGAGTTAATACCTCCTAGGGGATAATTCCAGGAGACCTGAAAATTTTGTCAGTCCACACAGCCAGGACTTGGTGATGAAAGTTATCAAAAGTTTAACCAGAAAGCCAAATGGCGTGGCCATGGCGACCATTAGAGTTTTGATGCTTCGCCATGAAAACAACAACTGCTGTATAACTCTCCTCTGCATGCTCCAATCTGCCTCAAACTTTCCATGTGTGATCACAATCCAATCCTGATCACATCTACAGGCCAACAGACACTCTCAGTTGCAGCGCCACCTTTTGGAGGGACAATAAATGCTGTATAACTGGCCCTCTACATGATCAAATCAGCCTGAAACTTTTCATGAGTGATCAGAGTCCAGCCCTCATCACATCCACTGTTTGAAATACACTCTGAGTTAACAGGCGCCACCTGGGTGGTGGATGGGCAGGAAATGCTGTATAACTAGTCTGAACATGCTCCAATCTGGCTGAAATTTTACGTGTGATTAAACTCTGGTCCAGATGTGATTCAGAGGCCGACACACACTCTCAGTCACAGCGCCACCTGGTGGACGTGCATGGATTCGCCGACCAGCGTGGATGCGAGGACCCGTCCATCGCTGCTTGCAGCTTTAATTATTATTATATTATATTTTTTTTTTTTTTCTCCGTAAAGTAAATTGGCTTTTTGGCGGCTTATCATACTCCAAAACGCGTTGAAATTTGGCATGCACATCAGGACTGGCGAAAAATTTGATATTTTATGGGAGTTGCGCATGTGCGTGGCAAAATGGCTCTATAGCGCCACCTGCAAAGTTGAAAAAGTAGTCATTAGGCCAACTGCCACAATGTTTCATGTACAGCTACAATATTTGGTGGGCATATGCAGAACATCTGGACACACCAAAAAGTCAATTACAGCCACGCCCTAAACCCAACAGGAAGTCGGCCATCTTCAATTTGCTGTAAATTTTTCAAACTTAATCGCTCCTCGGGAAATGAATTGCCTTTTTGGCGGCCTTATCATATTCCAAAACGCGTGAAATTTGGCGTGCACGTCAGGACTGGCGAAAAATTTGATATTTTATGGGAGTTGCGCATATGTGTGGCAAAATGGCTCTATAGCGCCACCTGCAAAATTGAAAAAGTGGTCATTAGGCCAACTTCCACAATGTTTTATTTACAGCTACAATATTTGGTGGGCATATGCACCACATCAGGACACACCAAAAAGTCAATCACAGCCACACCCTAAACCCAACAGGAAGTCGGCCATCTTGAATTTGCTGTACATTTGTCAAAATTTATAGCTCCTCGTGGATAAGTCTGAGAGAACTGAAATTTGGCCAGTACATGCACCAGACCTTTCTGATGAAAGTTATCAAAAACTCAACCAGAAGCCAAAAGGTGTGGCCATGGCAGAGCCTCAAACAACTGATCCTTCGCCATGAAACAGGAAATGGTGTCTAATACTTCTCAACATGCTCCAATCTGCCTGAAACTTTACATGTATGATGACAGTCCTGTCCTGATGTCATCCACATAGGGATTTTCGTTGACAGTCATAGCGCCACCTTGTGGTTCAGGAAATAGACATCTTTTACACTTTCATGCCCTATTGTTACCCGGTTGATCATATTCACTTCAAATGCAGTGACAACAGCCTAAACACATTGATGATGCATCCCAGTGAAAATGGTGACTTGTCATCAAAGGGCGTGTCTGTGGCGGCCAAACCAATTTCGATGTTTCGCCATGAAAATTTAACGATTCATATCTCAGCTGAACAAGATCCTATCTGCCCCAAACTTCACATGATGGACACCAGGTCCAGTCTGAACACATCCACACTCATAAATTCTGAAAAAGTCATAGCGCCACCTGTTGGTAATAGTAAGTTTAAGGCCTTATATTTTCAGGTACAATGGCCCCAAACGTGGTGATATCATGCTGGAAATTGGTCAGTCGAGTCTTCACCTCTTGACAATCCCACATTGTCAAGGGTGTGACATTTCATGCAACGCTGTTGCCGTAGCAACCAAATATCGCCATGCAAAACAAAGTGCTATTTGACAGGTTAGAAATACTCCAATGCTCACTAAAATTACCACACACATCACCATCGACCCAAGGAACGACACCGTATGCATCTCGGCACTGCACATGCTATAGCGCCCCCTACAGTATTTTTAACAAACAGCCCCCCCAGCACGTTTCACCTACATCCATGAAATTTGGGAGGCTTATAGAGCACATCAGGACGCACAAAAAAGCCTCTTGGAGCCATGTCCTAAACCCAACAGGAAGTCGGCCATCTTGGATTAATTGTGAGATTTTTGATGATTTTTCTCATTTTTGAGAGTTAATACCTCCTAGGGGATAATTCCAGGAGACCTGAAATTTTGTCAGTCCACACAGCAGGACTTGGTGATGAAAAGTTATCAAAAGTTTAACCAGAAGCCAAATGGCGTGGCCATGGCGACCATCAGCGTTTTGATGCTTCGCCATGAAACATCAACTGCTGTATAACTCTCCTCTGCATGCTCCAATCTGCCTCAAACTTTCCATGTGTGATCACAATCCAATCCTGATCACATCTACAGGCCAACAGACACTCTCAGTCGCAGCGCCACCTGTTGGAGGGACAGTAAATGCTGTATAACTGGCCTCTACATGATCAAATCAGCCTGAAACTTTTCATGAGTGATCAGAGTCCAACCCTCATCACATCCACTGTTTGAAATACACTCTGAGTTACAGCGCCACCTGGTGGATAGACAGGAAATGCTCTATAACTGCTCTGAACATGCTACAGTCTGGCTGAAATTTTACATGTATGATTGGACTCTGGTCCAGATGCGATTCAGAGGCCGACATACACTCTCAGTCACAGCGCCACCTGGTGGACGTGCGTGGATTCACGACCAGCGTGGATGCGAGGACCCGTCCATCGCTGCTTGCAGCTTTAATTAGGGTCCGAGCACCGAGGGTGCGAAGGACAGGCGGTGCCAGGGCACCGACTGTCCAAGCACCAGCGGTGCCAAGGACCCTATTGAAACCCTAGGGTTTATTATTATTATTATTATTATTTTTTTATTTTTTTTTTTTCTCCGTAAAGTAAATTGGCTTTTTGGCGGCCTTATCATACTCCATAACGCGTGAAATTTGGCATGCACATCAGGACTGGCGAAAAATTTGATATTTTATGGGAGTTGCGCATGTGCGTGGCAAAATGGCTCTATAGCGCCACCTGCAAACTTGAAAAAGTAGTCATTAGGCCAACTGCCACAATGTTTCATGTACAGCTACAATATTTGGTGGGCATATGCAGAACATCTGGACACACCAAAAAGTCAATTACAGCCACGCCCTAAACCCAACAGGAAGTCGGCCATCTTCAATTTGCTGTAAATTTTCAAACTTAATCGCTCCTCGGGAAATGACTTGCCTTTTTGGCGGCCTTATCATGAACCAAAACGCGTGAAATTTGGCGTGCACATCAGGACTGGCGAAAATTTGATATTTTATGGGAGTTGCGCATATGTGTGGAAAAATGGCTCTATAGCGCCACCTGCAAAATTGAAAAAGTGGTCATTAGGCCAACTTCCACAATGTTTTATTTACAGCTACAATATTTGGTGGGCATATGCACCACATCAGGACACACCAAAAGTCAATCACAGCCACACCCTAAACCCAACAGGAAGTCGGCCATCTTGAATTTGCTGTACATTTGTCAAAATTTATAGCTCCTAGTGGATAAGTCTGAGAGAACTGAAATTTGGCCAGTACATGCACCAGACCTTTCTGATGAAAAGTTATCAAAAACTCAACCAGAAGCCAAAAGGTGTGGCCATGGCAGAGCCTCAAACAACTGATCCTTCGCCATGAAACAGGAAGTGGTGTCTAATTCTTCTCAACATGCTCCAATCTGCCTGAAACTTTACATGTATGATGACAGTCCTGTCCTGATGTCATCCACATAGGGATATTCATTGACAGTCATAGCGCCACCTTGTGGTTTCAGGAAATAGACATCTTTTACACTTTCATGCCCTATTGTTACCCGGTTGATCATATTCACTTCAAATGCAGTGACAACAGCCTAAACACATTGATGATGCATCCCAGTGAAAATGGTGACTTGTCATCAAAGGGCGTGTCTGTGGCGGCCAAACCAATTTCCATGTTTCGCCATGAAAATTTAACGATTCATATCTCAGCTGAACAACATCCTATCTGCCTCAGACTTCACATGCTGGACACCAGGTCCAGTCTGAACACATCCACACTCATAAATTTTGAAAAAGTCATAGCGCCACCTGTTGGTAATAGTAAGTTTAAGGCCTTATATTTTCAGGTACAATGGCCCCAAACTTGGTGATATCATGCTGGAAATTGGTCAGTCGAGTCTTCACCTCTTGACAATCACACACTGTGAAGGGTGTGACATTTCATGCAACGCTGTTGCCGTAGCAACCAAATATCGCCATGAAAAACAAAGCCCTTTCTGACAGGTTAGGAATACTCCAATGCTCACAAAAATTACCACACACATCACCATTGACCCAAGGAACAACACTGTATGCATCTCGGCACTGCACATGCTATAGCGCCCCCTACAGTATTTTTAACAAACAGCCCCCCCAGCACGTTTCACCTACATCCATGAAATTTGGGAGGCTTATGGAGCACATCAGGACGCACAAAAAAGCCTCTTGGAGCCATGTCCTAAACCCAACAGGAAGTCGGCCATCTTGGATTAATTGTGAGATTTTTGATGATTTTTCTCATTTTTGAGAGTTAATACCTCCTTGGGGATAATTCCAGGAGACCTGAAATTTTGTCAGTCCACACAGCAGGACTTGGTGATGAAAAGTTATCAAAAGTTCAACCAGAAGCCAAATGGCGTGGCCATGGCGACCATTAGAGTTTTGATGCTTCGCCATGAAACAACAACTGCTGTATAACTCTCCTCTGCATGCTCCAATCTGCCTCAAACTTTCCATGTGTGATCAAAATCCAATCCTGATCACATCTACAGGCCAACAGACACTCTCAGTCGCAGCGCCACCTGTTGGACGGACAGTAAATGCTGTATAACTGGCCTCTACATGATCAAATCAGCCTGAAACTTTTCATGAGTGATCAGAGTCCAACCCTCATCACATCCACTGTGTGAAATACACTCTGAGTTACAGCGCCACCTGGTGGATAGACAGGAAATGCTCTATAACTGCTCTGAACATGCTACAGTCTGGCTGAAATTTTACATGTATGATTGGACTCTGGTCCAGATGCGATTCAGAGGCCGACATACACTCTCAGTCGCAGCGCCACCTGGTGGTCGTGCGTGGATTCACCGACCAGCGTGGATGCGAGGACCCGTCCATCGCTGCTTGCAGCTTTAATTTTTATTATTATTTTTTTATTTTTTATTTTTTCTCCCGTAAAGTAAATTGGCTTTTTGGCGGCCTTATCATACTCCAAAACACGTGAAATTTGGCATGCACATCAGGACTGGCGAAAAGTTTGATATTTTATGGGAGTTGCGCATGTGCGTGGCAAAATGGCTCTATAGCGCCACCTGCAAAGTTGAAAAAGTAGTCATTAGGCCAACTGCCACAATGTTTCATGTACAGCTACAATATTTGGTGGGCATATGCACAATATCAGGACACACCAAAAAGTCAATTACAGCCACGCCCTAAACCCAACAGGAAGTTGGCCATTTTGAATTTGCTGTAAATTTTCAAACTTAATCGCTCCTCGGGAAATGGATTGCCTTTTTGGCGGCCTTATCATATTCCAAAACGCGTGAAATTTGGCGTGCACATCAGGACTGGCGAAAAATTTGATATTTTATGGGAGTTGCGCATGTGTGTGGCAAAATGGCTCTATAGCGCCACCTGCAAAATTCAAAAATGGTCATTAGGCTAACTTCCACAATGTTTCATTTACAGCTACAATATTTGGTGGGCATATGCACCACATCAGGACACACCAAAAAGTCAATGACAGCCACGCCCTAAACCCAACAGGAAGTCGGCCATCTTCAATTTGCTGTAAATTTGTCAAAATTAATTTCTCCCGGCAAATGAATTGCCTTTTTGGGGCCTTATCATGAACCAAAACGCGTGAAATTTGGCGTGCACATCAGGACTGGTGAAAAATTTGATATTTTATGGGAGTTGCGCATATGTGTGGAAAAATGGCTCTATAGCGCCACCTGCAAAATTGAAAAAGTGGTCATTAGGCCAACTTCCACAATGTTTTATTTACAGCTACAATATTTGGTGGGCATATGCACCACATCAGGACACACCAAAAAGTCAATCACAGCCACACCCTAAACCCAACAGGAAGTCGGCCATCTTGAATTTGCTGTACATTTGTCAAAATTTATAGCTCCTAGTGGATAAGTCTGAGAGAACTGAAATTTGGCCAGTACATGCACCAGACCTTTCTGATGAAAAGTTATCAAAAACTCAACCAGAAGCCAAAAGGTGTGGCCATGGCAGAGCCTCAAACAACTGATCCTTCGCCATGAAACAGGAAGTGGTGTCTAATTCTTCTCAACATGCTCCAATCTGCCTGAAACTTTACATGTATGATGACAGTCCTGTCCTGATGTCATCCACATAGGGATATTCATTGACAGTCATAGCGCCACCTTGTGGTTTCAGGAAATAGACATCTTTTACACTTTCATGCCCTATTGTTACCTGGTTGATCATATTCACTTCAAATGCAGTGACAACAGCCTAAACACATTGATGATGCATCCCAGTGAAAATGGTGACTTGTCATCAAAGGGCGTGTCTGTGGCGGCCAAACCAATTTCGATGTTTCGCCATGAAAATTTAACGATTCATAACTCAGCTGAACAAGATCCTATCTGCCCCAAACTTCACATGATGGACACCAGGTCCAGTCTGAACACATCCACACTCATAAATTTTGGAAAAGTCATAGCGCCACCTGTTGGTAATAGTAAGTTTAAGGCCTTATATTTTCAGGTACAATGGCCCCAAACGTGGTGATATCATGCTGGAAATTGGTCAGTCGAGTCTTCACCTCTTGACAATCCCACATTGTCAAGGGTGTGACATTTCATGCAACGCTGTTGCCGTAGCAACCAAATATCGCCATGCAAAACAAAGTGCTATTTGACAGGTTAGAAATACTCCAATGCTCACTAAAATTACCACACACATCACCATCGACCCAAGGAACGACACCGTATGCATCTCGGCACTGCACATGCTATAGCGCCCCCTACAGTATTTTTAACAAACAGCCCCCCCAGCACATTTCACCTACATCCATGAAATTTGGGAGGCTTATAGAGCACATCAGGACGCACAAAAAAGCCTCTTGGAGCCATGTCCTAAACCCAACAGGAAGTCGGCCATCTTGGATTAATTGTGAGATTTTTGATGATTTTTCTCATTTTTGAGAGTTAATACCTCCTAGGGGATAATTCCAGGAGACCTGAAATTTTGTCAGTCCACACAGCAGGACTTGGTGATGAAAACTTATCAAAAGTTTAACCAGAAGCCAAATGGCGTGGCCATGGCGACCATCAGCGTTTTGATGCTTCGCCATGAAACATAACTGCTGTATAACTCTCCTCTGCATGCTCCAATCTGCCTCAAACTTTCCATGTGTGATCACAATCCAATCCTGATCACATCTACAGGCCAACAGACACTCTCAGTCGCAGCGCCACCTGTTGGAGGGACAGTAAATGCTGTATAACTGGCCTCTACATGATCAAATCAGCCTGAAACTTTTCATGAGTGATCAGAGTCCAGCCCTCATCACATCTACTGTGTGAAATACACTCTGAGTTACAGCGCCACCTGGTGGATAGACAGGAAATGCTCTATAACTGCTCTGAACATGCTACAGTCTGGCTGAAATTTTACATGTATGATTGGACTCTGGTCCAGATGCGATTCAGAGGCCGACATACACTCTCAGTCACAGCGCCACCTGGTGGACGTGCGTGGATTCACCGACCAGCGTGGATGCGAGGACCCGTCCATCGCTGCTTGCAGCTTTAATTTTTATTGTTTTGTATTAAAATAAGGCGTTTTTGTATAATTTAATATGGTTCATGGATGTTATTGTTATCTAGGAAGACATGTTTAAAGGTTCTTAGAATAATAAGCCTTATAGATTATTTAAATGTGTTTCTAATTTGTACATTGGTTGTTGCTAGAGGTACGGACCCGTACCCGTAGCCTGTGGACTACGGATACGGCACTTGCCATTTGCCAATCAGATACGCGAGATCTGGTCACATTACTCCCGGTAGACGCTAGCTGTACGGACCCGTAGCATCGGTACGACAGGTACGGACCCTAAACCTGACCCTAACACTAACCCTAACCTTAACCTTTGCTTACCTTTCAACAGTTTGCAGTGGTTAGCAGCTTCTTGACTCGCGAGACTCGCGTACGGGTCCGTATCTGTCTGGCAAATGGAAAGTGCGCTTGCAACAACCTAATATATATACTGTAGTTTAAGAACTCAGGGCCCCTTTCTATCCATTTAGCTGGTAGACGGGCTACACACAGTTAAGCAAAATTACATTTCTCACATTCATTCACAGTGCAGAAATAAAGTAATAGTATAAAAAATAAGAATAAATAGAAGGTACAGTAGAATAAATACTAGATAAAGTAAAAAAGACTTAATTGAAAAAAGAAAAGAAAACACAAGCATACATCAGACACAATCATACTCGCTACTGGGGTGATAATGGGTGACATTAATATGGCTGCAGTTTTGAGTTTGGAGGTGATGGTGAGAGTGCAGGTCTACATGTGTTGTAGCTGCAGGGTGTTCAACAGTCTGACTGTGTGTGGGAAGAAGCTGCTGCAGAACATGGATGTGAGGGTTCTGACGCTGCGCAGTCTTTTCCTGATGGGAGGGCAACAAACAGTCCATGTGAGGGGTGGAAGGAGGAAACAGCCAGTTAGGACACTTTCCACTGTGGCCCTGTAGAGGTGGTCAGGATGGGAGCTGGAAGGCTTGCTCTTTTCAGTCTGCTCAGGAAATGAAGGCGGTGTTGTGCTTTCTTCACTATGGCATTGGTGTTGAGAGACGAGCTGAGGTCATCTGTGATGTGCACCCCCAGGAATTTAGTGTTCTTGACCCTCTCTACTGTGGAGCCGCTGCTGTATAGTGTACGGTGATCAGCCGGTGGCCTCCTGAAGTTGACCACCAGCTCTTTGGTGTTGTCCACATTCCGCGTCAGGTTGTTGTTGCTGCACCTTCCTGCCAGGTTCTCCACCCGTGCTCTATAGGTCATCTCTTTGTTGTTGCCGATGAGGCCCAGTAGTGTGGTATCATCAGCAAACTTGATGATGACGTTGGAGTCTGTCTTGGCAGCGCAGTCGTGGGTGAGCAGTGTGAACAGAAGGGGCTGAGCACACATCCCTGAAGGGCGCTGGTGCTCAGCGTGATAATGCTTGATGTTCTGCTGCCCACACGTACACACTGAGGTCTCTGAGACAGGAAATCCAGGGTCCAGTTGCAGAGAAGGAGGAGGAGATGTTAAGTCCTAACATGGAGAGTTTGCTTACCAGCTGCTGGGGGCTGATTGTTTTAAATGCTGAACTAATGTCTATGAGCACCATTCTGGCATATATATTTATGGAATCCAAATGTGAGAGGACAGAGTGTAGACTAAAGGATATGGCGTCTTCAGTGGAGCGGTTGGGGCGGTAGGCAAATTGTAGAGGGTCAAGAGAAGCAGGAAGGACAGACTTGATCTGCTTCATAACTGAACGTTCAATGCACTTCATCACAATGGGGGTCAGTGCTGTTGGGCAGTAGTCATTTAGGCATGTGACAGCTGACTTCTTAGACACATGGATGACAGTGGTTCTTTTGAGGCTGGTAGGGGCCACAGCCTGTTCTAGAGAGATGTTAAAAATATCTTTGAAGACTTCTATGAGCTGATCAGCACAGTCTCTAAACACACACCCTGGTATGTTATCTGGGACTGCAGTTTTCCCTGCATTGACTCTGGAGAACGTCCTCCTCACATCATCTGGGTCCAGGTGAAGTGCCCGTTCACCTGGGGGAGGAGGGGTGTTCTAGACAGGTATGTGGTTCCTGGCATCGAACCGTGAAAAGAACAACACGTCTATATTGCACTTCATTTTATTGACCAATAGATGTCCTACTTGGACACTGTGTGTTGTTGAATGTTGAGTAATGAACCATGTTTTGAATGAAGTGTTCAAGCTTCAACACAGCCTCGATCAGCCATCACAAGTGAACTTTCTGTGGCTGACTGCGCACCTTACTGCGCAGGTTTGTGTAGGTTCTACAGCTCTTTGTGTCTCCAGATGTTTTCTCCCTGATGGATCTGTTTTCTCTCCTCTTCACAGATCTCAATGGTGTGTTTTCATCAGCTGCTGCCAACCTGCAAATTAAATGGCTGGATTTCTGCACTGCTCATGGTAACAGAATCTGATGGAGAAAATCACAGCAAGTTTTTATTTCCCATGCAGTAACCCACACAATCAATCACTGCTTCTCTAAAACACTTTTACTGTGTTAAATGTTGTTGTTCTCATTCCAACCCTGACCTCAACATAACCTTACTCCAACCTTAAACCAAGTCTTTACATTACAATTTCTCTTGTGGGTCCAATAAACATTAACCAGTAATATTAAATATATCTAAAAGATATAAAATACAGTCACACAGGGACCTTCACCTTTCAGTTCTTCTGTATAATCATCTCCTCACATCAGACCTCTTTCTGTCTTACTGCCTCCATCATTATCCTCCACTCACATTTCCTGCTCCTCTGGTTGCTGTTTGATATTTTATTCCTGTGTTTCTTCTTTTTCACCTCCGACTGGTTGTCTTTAATTGTGTCATTCTCTGGTTGAAGTGTGGAGTTTTCTGACCTGGTTTCAGCAACATAATGATTATAACTGACGCTTCACTGAGACAGAGAACCTTTTCTGACCTCCACAGATCTTTATGATGAGCATCTTAAGTGGTCAAACCCCCACATGTCATCCAGAGGAATATCAGATAGGAGACGACAGATGCTGTCCAAAGTGTCCTCCTGGTAAGATCCAACTGGATTTTAAAGAGTTATTTCTATTTAGCTGTTCTTTTGTGATACTGAAAATATCAATAACAATTAACTCAATTCAATTCAGCTTTATTTATATAGGGCCAATTACAGGTCAAATTGTCTCAAGATGCTTTATAGAACCCATATGCCTGAATCTCCAGAGCAAGCCCTGAGGTGACAGTGGCAAGAAAAACACCCAGTTAGTGCTCAAGTTCACTTCTCTCTCTTAAGGTTGTTGCTGTTTATGTTCATAAATACAAATCAATCAAGTACTGGCATCTAACTGGAGTTTTATTCCGGTAAGAATAAAAATAATGTATTATTTTTAGTTGTGTGTGTGTAAAAATATATATATGAATAAAAATGTATTTTTAATGAATTTATGAATTTAAAAAAATTATGTAATTCCTTTGATTACTACCAAATGCTAGTAATCAAGTAACTGATAGTAGTATTTGTCACTTGGTTGAGCTCACATCATATACTTGACTGTCAAAATTCTATCATTTTAATTTAATATAAACAAGATCACATGAAAGTTGGTTTTCTTTCCAACAGAAATGTATGTTGAAACAGATTGCCTCAAGGACAGAAATACTTCCTGTCTGCCCTGCCCTGTTGGAACCTACATGGATGAACCAACTGGATATAGGCAGTGCCATCTCTGTACACCTTTAAACTGTGGTGCAGGTAGATTTCTGTTAATAATTCTGCATCTTTAGTAGAAATGTCTCTGTGCACAAATTTATAGTTGGTACTGAGACTTGTTACTGCATGTCACACTTATGAATCCTTGCAAAAAAGCTGTACATTAGACAGAAGATAAGTATCTTCATGTGCTTACAGGTTCTGGTCTGAAGGCATTATGTACCAACAGATCAGATACAGTTTGTGAACCACTGGATGGATACTCCTGTACTAACCGAACAGGGCACAACTGTACAGCAGCACAGAAACACAGAATCTGTCAGCCAGGACAATACATCAACCAAGCAGGTTGGTATTTAAAAAAATAAAGCTTTAAATGAAAACAACAAAAAATCAGGGAATCTGACCTTATTACCTCCACCAAGGAGGTTATTGACACCCGGCGTTTGTGTGTCTGCCTGTCTGTTAGCAAGATAACTCAAAAACGCCTGGGCAGATTCAGATGAAATTTTGAGGGGATGTAGACTATGGTAAGAGGAAGAGCTGATTTAATTTTGGTGGCAATCCGGAAAGGATCCTGGATTCTGGATCACTTTGAATTTTGTAGTATGTTTTAGTATGTGGTCCAAAATATGACAAAAAACATCATAGGTTAGTATGTCATCCAACAAATTGGAACAAGGTGTCCAGATAGCTCAACTGGTTAAGAAGGTGATTCGTAAACAGAACTGTCTCAGAGATGCAGGTTTGATTCCAGCTCATGATCCTTTACTGCATGGGTTTCCTGTTTTCCTCTCTATCCTTGGTGGAGGTCTGCACTCTCTGAGTGCTTTTCTAGTTATAGTTTCATTAAGTTGTTGATTTGAGTAATGAAGCACCAGAATTAGACAAAAGGAAGATAAAATAATGATCTGATCTGACCAACAGCTGGTAAAACTACATCGTCTACACACCTGATCTTTTCTTTCTCTTTTTGTCTTGAACCAGCCTCAACCATGTCTTCAAATTAATCACAAAACACAGTTTTACCAAAGATTCTTTGTGGTTCTTGCAGCTAAAACTAGACTTTATTAATGAGTGTTTGCTGATTTGTCCTTTAATATTTTCTTCTGCTGATTCCAGTCTGATCTTCTCCTCAGCAGAATGATTAACTGATTAAATCTGTTGGATTGTTCTGTCTGCTCATCATTCATCATGTAACACTTTGAGTCCTTCATAATGTGATTCTGAAGTGGTTTCTACACATCTATGATTTGTGTTTGTGCAGAAACAGCCTTCAGAGACACTGTGTGCTCTGACTGCAGCGCTGGAACATTTTCAGATGGAACATTTACATCTTGTCAGTCACATACTCAGTAAGTGAAGCTTTAAATCACACATGGAGACACCTGACTTCTAACAACAGCAGAGAATCTGTTGTATCTGAACATTTTCCTGTAAAAATGTCCTTCTGTCTTTACAGATGTCAATCAAACCTTCAAGTGATAAAACCAGGAACTACTTCTACTGATGCTGAATGTGGAGAAAAACGTTCAAATGTCGCAGCAATTGTGGCTATTGTCTGTGTTTTATTTATTTTATTAATAATTGCTGCAGTAGTTTATTGGTTTTGCTTCAGAAAGAAGAAAACGTGTTTCAGAGAAGGTGAGGATGACAGAGAACAATGAAAATGTTAACATGGTTTTTCTGGATGAGAATATTTCTGCCAAGTCATGACTCTGCTGATTAAGATGTTTTTCTTGGTTTTGTTTCATAGAAGAAAAAAACACAAATCCAGTCATTTTCAGTCAAGTAAGTTTGTTTCTGTCTTGTGTGTTCACTGTTGACAGCACTTGGTTTGTCAATTAAATTGAATTATGTCCTTATTGTTTTTTCAGCATTCATTAGAAAATGGAGAACTATCACCATCAGAGACTGTTCCTATGAGAATATCACCAGGTAGGACAGCAGTGTGTTGTTCTCTGAAATGTTCATGAGGTCAATGAAGTTTCTGCTCTAAATGACAGTTTTTCTCTCCTCAGACGAAAACCATCTGCAGGACAACAAGTAGGACTCAGTGTCCTGCAGAGTAAATGTGCTTCAGAGTCCAGTTTTAATCTATCTGGATGCTGACACATCGTCTTTGCAGTGTACTGAAGTAAAACAACAGTGAGCTGAGTTTCCTGCTTCCTGCTGGATCTTTATCTGACTACAGAAAACAAAGTTTCTCTGGAATACATCCATCCATTCTCTATACACCGCTTTATCCTCACTAGTGTCGCAGGGGGTGCTGGAGTCTATCCCAGCTGACTCGAGTGAAGGCAGAGGACACCCTGGACAGGTCACCAGTCTGTCTCAGGGCTACATATACAGACAAACAATCACACTCACATTCACACCTACAGACAATTTAGAATTATCAATTAACCTCAGCATATTTTTGGACTGTGGGAGGAAGCCGGAGTGCCTGGAGAAAACCCACGCATGCTCAGGAAGAACATGCAAACTCCATGCAGAAAGATGCCAGGCTCAGGCCGGGATTCAAACTGGGGATCTTCTTGCTGCAAGGCGAAAGTGCTAACCACTATTCCGCTTTGCAGCCCTCTGGAATACAACCGATGGAAAATAAATTTAAAGACTCACTGACTCCATTGATCTTCTGCTCACAGTTGGAGCAACTTCAGACTGAAGCTGGACTTTAAATGAGGACAAACTGCTGGAACAGAAGATAATGTGTCCTTTTCTGCAGCATGATGGACTAATGGCTGCCGTGAGGGGGAAGATTTTCTGAACAACTGACTGTTTTATGAAGCTGCACAGGTTGTAAATTTAAACCAGTTTGTGGTCAACAGCACTACAGTTGCAATCATTTGGGGTTTTTTTTTTTCATGTTTTTGCAGTTTCTGTTCCTCAGTTTCATGCTGTCAGTTTCTCTTTCCAATTGAGTATACATTCAGTTTGCTTTTTTCTGTAAATATTGTACAGATTTCCATCTGCAGATGGAAATTAGCTTAAAGCTAACTGTGGAGCAATGCATCAAATGGAAACATTTATGTTTAATATTGTACATGGTCCCTTTTTAAATAAACTGATAATAATAAAAAGATTTATATGAGCCAATCTGCTTTTATACACCTTTTTTTTTTTTTTAAATATTTAAGGCAGAAACATTTTGAGTCAGAGGCCACAGAGAGTCAGAGCAGATAATAAAGCTGAAATGTGTCTTAATATTTACAGATTTGATGTTGACACTGTCCCTAAAGGCTCATTCTAGTTTATTTCCACCTGTTGTGTTTCCCATTAATGTTCCTATTGTGGCTCTATGAATCATACTAACTCTGTTCTCTCCACCTCCAATGTAGCAGGAAAACGAGGATTCACACAAAACCTGGTTTTTATATGAATCATTTTATGTTTAATTTCATTTTATTTTTTGTCAGATTAAAATGAAACATAAATTTGCTGCTTGGAGCTACATTTTTAAAACTCCAGTAAGGATCTCCTCCTCCTTGGATTCTTGCATTTTCATCCATGAATGTCGGTTTGTTTACATATGTGAGGATGATCTTCTGGAAGCTCTGCAGCTAAATGCAGTGATGGATCAACTGTGGACCATTATGAGGAAAGTCATGGATCATTTTAGTTTATTGCAAGAGGAGTTCACAAATAAGACACTAAAGCAAAATTGAAGACGCCACTTAAAGGATGGAGGCAGAAAGATGTCAGGAAACTGGTGTTGTCCTGCATTTACGCCAGATTTGGAAAATCTCTATATGACAGCTGGTAGCCTAGTATTAGTTAATAACCTTTTCTCTAATCATCCAGACAGTCACCATTTTTCAGTGTAATATTCAGAGTTTACTGGTTCATGCTCACATTCCTTTTACTTTATCTGTAAAACTAGAAAACTACAAGTTAGAGAGTGGATCTTCAACCTGTGTGTGTCCTTCAGCTGAGTCTCTTATCTATCATGCCACATCTGTACATGTGAAAGTGAAAGCAGTCTGTACAGGATCTTTATTTTTAGCTTTAATATACTTTTGCATTTCTTGCCTCATTTGTTTCCAGCTGCTCTAATATGTAAATATCTCCTGTAATATCTGACGTTCACAGTGAACTTCACAGCTCAGATGCAGTTTCAAATAAAAGTAGAAACATGAGTGAAACGCTTTATTTGGTTTGGAGCCTCTGCAGTCAGTGTAGCTTTAACAGTATTCAGCCCGCCTTCAGACAGACCGTGGGAGGTTTACATTCCTGTGATTCTCAGTTCTGCTGCAGTGAGCTTTGTGCTGTGGTTTTTACTTACTAGTATGATTGTTGTTTTTTCTGTTGTTGCTTTCGTTTTAGTGTCACAGGCTGCTGAAGGCCTAAAATGGAACTTGAACCTTGTGAGTCACACCTATGGTAACTAGACCAGAGGAAACCAACAGTGATGAGGGCTCCTCCCTAACATGCTCTAATATTTGGATCACATTGCAGGTGGTGGTTGTTTTTACTAAAACTGGAACATCCAGTTCTACTCACTGCACCAACAATTAGAATAAGATGGAAAGCAACCAAAAGCTTCTGCAGCATCATTGTCATGGTTACAGCCAGTCAGAGTTTTAATTTCATTTCTTGCTTTGCTGCTCTGGTTTAGTTGGTTCATTTGTTTTTGTAACTATTTTACTAACTTTGCCTTTTATATTGTTAATGTTGACCAATTTTTGCATTTGTTTGTCTGCATCTTGTATGTAAAAAAAGGCCTAATAAACATTTAAAATAATATTTATTCAATTATACCTAACAAAATGAACATACACACACACACACACACACACACACACACACACACACACACACACACACACACACACACACACACACACACACTATTATGAATTAGTATCTTAATGGCATTTAACTGAAAATAAAATAGAAAAACATTATGTATGGTATATAATGTACAATTGACAGGGGGTGTATATATTTGTAGATTTAAATTACAGTGTATATTATAATATGTAATATATGATGAGGAATTTGTGTTTTAAAATTGCATTTAACAGAAAATAAAATAAAAAATGTTCTACAGACAGTGCATGGTATATAATATATAAATATAACTTAGTATTTTAAAATGGTATAAATAGAAAATCAAATACAAAATTGTTTTATCGACAGTAACATACAATTGAAAATGTGTACTTTAAAATTGAAAACAATATAAAAATATTTTACTGACAGTGAATGTATATAATACATAATGACAAATTTTTATTTTAAAATTGTATTTATTATAAAACAACAAAATCTTTTTATATACAGTACATGGTGTTTAATATACATTATGAAAATGTATTTATAGTGGATTTGATGGAAAATGAGATAAAATTATTTCATTGACAGTGTAATGTACAATTATATATGTATATTTTAAAATTGAAAATAAAATATAAAATGATTTAATATGCAGTGTATGGTGTATCATATACAATATGAATATGTAATTTAAAATAGTATTTAATAGAAAAAAATTATAGACAGTGTATAATATGCGATTATGAATTTATATGTTAAATTAGTATTTATTCTCCAACATAAAGTTTTTTTTCTAGACTGTGTATGGTATTGTTGTTGTGTTGTGAACAAGTATTGTACCACACCTGACGGACAACGCTCCTCGATGTGTCCTGAAGGTATGAACAAAACTGAACAGAGCAAAAAAAAAAAAAAGTACGGCTCCGCCCCCATTTTGTCACCAAACATCTTCTTGTTTTCTGACAAAGCCATTCCCTTCATGTTTGAAAGGAAAGCCGGTATGAAACACAAACATGCCGACTGGAAACAAACTACGTCTGCAGACAGACAGTTTTAGTAATGAATGCTTCTTGGTAGATGAATATGTCATAAACCACACACAAAAGCTGCGGGCAAACACATTCAAAGACACACCTTATAGTTCCTTACCTTACTGTACAGCATCCACTTCGAGTTAAAACCACATTGAAACCACAGTTAAACCATATTAAATATTAAACAAGCGTTTTGTTGCTAAGTAGTCATCTAGCACGTGTGGCATGACCATGCGGTCCGAGCACTAATAGTTCATGGCGGAAGTGGCGTCAAACTAAGCGGACATGACAAGCAAATATATATATATATGAAAAAATAAAAGAGGAGCACGTTGAATTTACATCATCATAATATCAGTCAAACATCCTCACTGAACTGATGTGAAACTCTTTCTTTTGTAATAGATTGAGAAAGTTCCTCTGCATTTCACTTCAAAACTCATCACAGATCGCTAGAATTACCTTTGCATCTGCCGATTCATTCATTTGTATGAATTCAGTGACTCGGCAAACGTGAAGTTGTGGGTTTTTCATATTAAACGTGTCAGACTGACGCTGCAGCAGTGGTTAACTCTGCTGACACAGATACTCTGCAGATTAACATCACTGGAACGCATAAAGTGCCGTTTGAGTACAGATGTAGCAATAAATAAGAAGACTGATGCTGTAATTCAGCTTTAAAAAGTAAACATACGTCTGTTTATTTTCTCTGCCAATAAAGTCTGCCGCTTTATTGACAGACTTTATTTATCTTCTGGTATCCCAGAGACACGGGTCTACATGGTGAAAATCTATTTCAAATTAGAAGAAATCTAAGAAGAAAAATTCAGCACTTACCTTTCCTCTGCTTTGTGAAACATAAGCTAACTCATCATGCCATCTGCCCCCTGTGGGACCAAGAACAAAAGACTCTCATTATTGGCTATTACAGACCACAAACCACAGGATGATTCAATGTTGACTGAAACTGCATTCAAGTTATTTAGAAGTAGGTCAGACAGAACATTTGAAAATGTCACCTCAGCGTTTGAGAACTTATACCAGATATTTTTCACAATATATTGTTATTTTAGACAAAATGATCTTCAGTTACCCCTTCTGAACCTCAAGCAGTTTCTCAGATTTGTTTTTTTGTACTGTCACATTTTTAGTCACCATGGGCTCATTTTTCACTATAATCTAAAGTCCTGTAACTCTATGGAAACAGAACAACCATGGCTAGAAGGAGAGAGAACTCAGAAATGCCCCGTGTGTAGTATGGCATAGGTATAAAAAAACAATTTCATAAAAAAACAAACGTGCAACATCATCAACGTGTGCAACATTTTCTCAAATACCCACAGGTGCCACCAATACTGGCAAAAAATGAAGCCTTGAGTGGATGTTTTATGTTTTAACTTGTTTCCATACTTGTCTCTGTTCTGTATAAAAACAGCTTACAGTTCCGCTCAAAAATCCCAAATTTGTTGTCATGTGACTTTTGGCCACAGCTGAGTTACCAATGACTTCACGGTTGTTCTGCAGAACATCACATTTTTAGTTTTTTACAGAGTATAATGAGTTCAAACTGTTTGTATTTGAAGACTGGCGACCTGTCCAGGGTGTCCCCTGCCTTCACCCAAGTCAGCTGAGATAGGCTACAGCCTGTAATTTGGGTAATTATTTTAAAACCATAAAACATGCCTTTCAAACCCGCCAGTCAGCAGGTGTTGGAGTCAAAAGGGTTCATTAAAATCTTCAGATTAATTAAGAAAAAAAGAAAATCATTAATGCTACAGTGCTAACAAAGTCACGCTAATCTGAACTGGTATAGGCCTGCCCAGTTATTATCACCATGGGGCAATAACTGGTAGTTAGCAATAGAGGTACTTATTGTTGATGCTAAATGTCACTTAATGTATTTTTGCCATGTGCAGAGCTCATTTCAGCCTGTTGCTCCTGAACCAAAAGCATTTTTTTACTGGCACTTTGGAAACAGTAAGTGAGTGTTTTACTCATGTTTTAGATGCTGCTGGCTCGTATTAGTTTTCAGTGCACTGTTTTCATACTGTGGATACTGTTACATGTGATGTGGAAAGCAAACCAGGTTGACTATAGATGCTATTTCATGTGTTACAGTAGTCAGTTCTGAACAAATAAAGATTTACAGTGGTTTTACTGTTAACATGTGTGATTGTTTTTGTATATTATTTGGTGTCATTCAAGTAAAGAGTAAATACAGTTAAATAGTTAATATAGTATATATCAAATATAGAAATTCATTTAAGACTTTCAGTACATGGATCACATTAGTTTTGTGAAATAAAAACCTAATTTTCAGTCATATTGACTGAGCATTCCAATTGTATTTACTCAGTCTTTTCAGTGGTTTTGACTTAGGGTTGCTGTTACATTAACTTAGGCTTTTAATTTATCAACTTAATTTTTTATGTAATGCTACTAAATAGTTGCACAGAGCTACTTGAATTTTTAATCATATTTACTCAAATTCCTAAATTATATGTAATCAATTTCACAGCTTCAAAATTTGCTCAATTTTTTTTAAGTGTAAAAATGTTTCACCAAATAAATTGAGTTTATTGCTGTTTTAGTTTTGTCAGTAGTCGCTAAAGTATTCCCTGAGAGAGTTTGCAACCGCTTCCGTTTGTGGATACTTCCTGTTGTAGTTTTCCGCCTGAGAATTGTAGTTCAATTTGAGTTTTGGTGGAGTAAAAGCATTGCTTTTACAGATCTGATTGTTCATTTCCCGCACTTGAGCCTTTTGACCCAGCGTGAGACCCAAAACGCAAATTGGTGCACAAAGTGTCCATAAAGAGATGTAAAGTGACCAAGATGTAGCACAAACTTGTAACAACAATAAAGAAATGCAAAATGAGACAGGAGTGGCAAAAATCAGACACAAAAATGTCCAAAAATTGAACAAAAACAACCCTAAACAGGTGCAACATTAAGAAAATGAGACAGAAAATGAGCAAAAGGAACTAACAAGATGAACAATTTGAAACAAAAACACACTTAAAAACACACAAAATGACCATCATTTGTTGTATGCTGTTCCTTTGCTCTCAAAATAATTCTATTTTTTTCCGACTTCCTTGTTCTGTTGTTTTCAAAACTGTGTGCAAAGCTCTGAGAGTTGGCGTATGAAGGCTGACAACTCCCTGAATTTAAATGCTTAATGTAATTGTGTTATCTTTTTATCAATTCTTCCAACTAAAACTAAAGTATAGAATAGAATCCATTCTACAATCCAGGAGGATACAAGAGGATTATTCTAATTGTAAGAAATTAAATACCTCTAAACGGCATATTTAATATTATACTACAATAACTGTTACTGTCTACAAACGACAGTAAAACATAGCAAAGAAGAGTATTTCTGTATGAAAACCAACACTTTAAAAAATTTTAATACAATGATCTTGTACCAGGGCTACACATCTGGCATTTGTAACCAGCAAAGCCCCTAAAACATCTGTGAAAAATTAAAGCAGAAGTGTACAGACCTCCTGCTTCTCCTGTTTTAATATGGCGGGTATATTTTAAAACTGTACAAGGCTGACCTCTAGTGGCTGAACTCAGTATCCAGTCACAAAAGTACTCATCATTTATGACATTAATTTCAATTTATGAATCCCCCTGTCAACAAAATGATCAGAGGAGAAAAAAATGTACACAGATCATACCGTTCATATAGAATATGATTAAGAATCAGATTAAACATCTGGGGCTTTAAAGCCCATAGAATATCAAAAACTCACTTATACAAACCTAAAGAGATGGGAGGATTAGGGCTACCTTGTTTCCAACATTATTACTGGGCTGCAAATCTAAGGGCTCTTGTTTACTGGCAGGAAGATTATAACCTGGAAGTTTCAGCAGATATTCCAGCTTGGGTTGTAATTGAAAAGAAATGCATTATTAATAGTTCACCGCATCCACTCCTTTTCTAAACATCCAGCCTGCCCACAGGCACAAAGGTGAACAACCAGATAATTTCAAATTGTTTCAGAATCTGGTCACAAATTAAAAAGTATTGTAAGTTGTCTGGCACCTCCATTCACCACAATCATGCATTCCCTCCATCACTTTCAGATGCAGCTTTTGACAGCTGGAGGTTAAAAGGCATAGTCACTTTAAAAGACCTGTACATTAATAAAAAATTTGCCTCCTTTGCCCAGCTAAAAGACAAGTTCTCTCTCCCATCAACATACTTTTTTAGATATTTAAAAATCAGAAACTATGCCCGCTAATGTTTGCCTAATTTTGAAAACCCCCCTGAGGAAAAAAGGGTTTACTCTTTCTTACTGGGACCGCCTGACTCCAAAGGTTTGGTCTAAAACTTTGTCAAAATATTTCATGAACATGTTAACTTTAGTACACCATCTTTGAGGTTGGCCTGGAAGAAAGAGTTAGGGTTGCTGATTGATGATAAGGATGTCTGGGAGGAGAGCCTCAGCAGAATACGCTCCTGTTCCATTAATGCTAGGCACCAGTTGATTCAATTTAAGGTGATGCACAGACTATATTACTCAAAAGTTAAATTAAATAGAATTTATCCTACGATCTCCTCTCTGTGTGACCGGTGCAGATCTGCTGATGGTTCTCTAACCCACCTTTTTTGGACTTGCCCAAAACTGCATAACTTTTGGTGCGAAATATTCAAGTGGTTTTCTGAAATCTATGACTGTGTGTTTAACCCTGACCCACAGGTAGCATTATTTGGATATTCTCTGTCCTTACAAAAGCACAGCCTCTCAGTGCAGAGCACTATTATGTATGGAATGATAATTGCTAAGAGACTGATTTTAAGACTCTGGAAATCGGACACTGTGCCTCAGTTTAAGGCATGGCTGATGGAGCTAACTAGCTTACTACACATGGAGAAAATCAGATACAGTGTCATGGACAATCTTAATAGATTTTACACCATATGGCAGCCATTCTTGGATCGTCTTGCCCGTCCTGGTGGACACTCCAACATACCCCCAGTGGCCCACTCAGTTTGACCTTGAAAACCTGTTGATCTGTGATGCTTTAGTGATGCAACATTGTATTTTGCTGCCCTCTGTATGCCCAGTTCTGTTTTTGTTTTTGTTAGTCTTTGTCCAGTTTTGTTTTGTTTTGTTTTGTTTTGTTTTTTAAGATAAAAAACCTTAATAAAAATACTGTTCCAAAAGAATCAGATTAAACATGTGACTAACAAAAGAAAATGCTGAATATATCTACTGTAAATAAAGATATCCACAGATAAACTGTAAATTATATATATATATATATATATATATATATATATATATACACACACACGCTTATATAGTAGTTAATCTACAGAAATTGCATTACGCTTATTGAGTCTGGTCTCCACACCCCCAGAAGCAGCAGCAGCAACAGCTGTAGCAGCAGCTGTATTGGGCGTCATCTCTGGGTATTTGCTGCGTAGGTGTGGCAGCAGTGACGACATGTTATTGCTGAAAGTCAGTTCCTGAGCATAGATGAGACACTTGACCTTCTTGTGATTAATAAAATCAAAGTGCTTCCAAGCATAAGAGCGTGCTCTTTTGGGCACTGGCTGTTCCTCCATATCCCTCCCTCACTACTTCACTCATTCCTCACAAACACACCTTGCACTCTCACAACTCACTCACAAAACACTCTTTCAACCAGTCAAACTCTTTATGTACCTATCTGTAACCTAATCTATTATATGTTTAGTGTGTTTCTATGAATGAATGTGTGTTGTGTATGTGTGAATCTATGTGTGTGTACGAGTGAATCTATGCATATGTATCTATGTGTGTTATTGAATGTATGAAATGCAACTAAATACATCTAAACAAAATTCTAACTTAATGTAACTTCTCAAAATGCGCTAGTGTAATCTCCTTCTCTCAAAAAAACCCACAGTTTGAGGAGTTAATCAGACACCTTTTAAGACCTGGACAGATTGAAATGTCCAACCCCTTCGAAGTTCGCGTGAAGTAGCGCAACACGCAATGTCACGTAACGAGGCCTCACTCTCGATAGTGACGTGATTGTGGGCGTGCTGAGGCAGGGATCGAAACACCCTCGGAACACTTTCGCTTCAAAAGCTCGGCACTGTGTCAAGCAAACTGGCTCAAAAACTGCAAGGACAAGAGGTGGTGTACTAGGTGTGGGGAAGATCATGAGTATGGAGAGTGTGGGACAGGGGTGCAGCCAAAATGCTGTAATTGTGGAGGTGCACATAACATGGCATATGGAGGATGTGAGGCTATGAAATGGGAAAATAATATTCAAAGAGTGAGAGTGGAGAAGAAGATTTCGTATGCTGAAGCTGTGAAAGTGGCTAGGGGGCAGAGTAGCCGAACTATCGTTCAAGGAGAATTAGGGAGTCACGTAGGGCGGCAAAGAATGAGTGACAGAATGTATGTGGACAAAAGAGACCTGGTAACATTTATTGCAGGGGTGGTCAACAGCACAGCAGAGGTAAAGTCAAAAAGTGAAAAAATTCAACTGATTGTTAAAGCGGCAGTGCATCACTTGGGATTAGTGGGACTGATATGGGAAGAAGTGAGGGATAATCTCACTAATCAGTCAAGTCAGGAAACACCATGGGTTGGCTAATTCTAGTTATGGTATTAATCCTTCAATGGAATGCTAGGAGTTTGCTGGCTAATGGTCAAGAATTCAAACATTTCATTAAAGAGATGAATAGAAAACCAGATGTAATGTGTGTGCAGGAAATATGGTTAAAACCAAATTTGGATTTTGTGGTACATGGGTATACAGTAATAAGAAGTGACAGAAGTCAAGGGGGAGGTGGGGGTTGTGCAACATTTATTAAACAAGAAATTCCTTATAGGTTACTGGAAAAGGGAGTGGACCAGGAGTTTGTTGTGATGGAAATATGGGAAAGGGGGGAGAAAGTAGTCATAATTAATTACTACCACCCATGTAAGAGGCTTAGTTTGGAAAAGATATTAGGGATTAAAGGGCAAGACAGTAACAAGGTCATATGGTGTGCAGACTTCAATGCTCACAATACATTGTGGGGAGGGGCGCAGACAGATGTGAATGGTCAGGTAATTGAAGATTTGATGGATGAAAGGGATTTGGTGTGTGTAAATGATGGAAGAGGGACAAGAGTAAACATAACAGGAGGTACCGAGTCAGCATTGGATATAACTTTAGTATCTAACACAATGGCAGGGGTCAGTAACTGGGGGATGTGGACAGCTTCAACAATAGGAAGTGATCATTACCCAATCCTGTGCTTTGTAGGGGAGAGATTAGAAGTGAGAGCAAAGGTGGGAATCAGAAAGTGGGTGTTTCAAAAAGCAGACTGGGACCGGTTTCAAAGGTTATGTGAGGAATCAATGAGCAAGACAGAAATATTTGGAGACATTGATGAAATAAATAAACGGGTGACATCAGCGATTGTAAAGGCAGCAGAGGGCGCTATACCCAAAAGTAAGGGCAAAAGGAGTAGGAAGTTGGTACCATGGTGGACAGAAGAGTGTCATCTGGCTGTAAGAAACAGGAATAGAGCATTCAGACAAGTTAAAAGGACTCATAACTTGCAGGACTTAGTTCAGTACAAAAAGGCTCAGGCAGTGGTGAGAAAAACAATACGGCAAGCTAAGAGGGCATCATGGAGAAACTTTTGCAATAGAATAGGGAGAACAACACCAGTGGGGGAAGTGTGGGGAATGATTAAGAAGATGGGAGGTGAAAGAAGGGAATGGGATTATCCCGTCATAACATCTGGAGAGGAGTCAGCAGTGTCCAACAGAGAAAAGGCAGAAGTCATGGCTAAGGCATTTGTAAAGGTACATAGATCAGATAATTTGTCAGAGGAGGGGAGACAGGGGAGGGAGAGAACTATGGCTCAGTATCCAGGGCTATTAAACAAGAGGGCAAGGACAGACGATGTGATCGATGAGCCATTTACATTGGCTGAAATGGTGAGGGCCATCAGAAGGTCACGACCAACTTCTCCAGGGAAGGATCAGGTGTGTTACAGCATGTTAAAGCATTTGGGGCAAGGAGGATTAGTGAAGTTGCTGCAGCTGTATAACAGAGTGTGGGAGGAGGGGAGGTTACCAGAAGCCTGGAAAGAAGCAGTAGTGGTTCCAATAAGAAAACCTGGCAAGGATCCATCCAAACCTACTCGTTACAGACCAATATCACTGACATCAACTGTTTGCAAGGTAATGGAAAGGATGATAACGGAAAGGTTGTCATATCAACTTGAAAAGAGGGAACATTTGGCAGGGTGTCAGAGTGGTTTCAGGAAAGGCAGGAGCACTATGGACGCAGTGGTTAGATTAGAGTCGGAAATATGGATGGCCCAGGTAAATAAAGAATCGGTAATAGCAGTGTTTTTTGACATTGAGAAAGCTTATGACATGATGTGGAAGGAGGGGTTGCTGATAAAGATACACAACATGGGGATTGGTGGGAGAGTTTTCAATTGGGTGAAGGATTTTCTGTTTGGACGGAAAATACAGGTACGCATAGGGTCAGATCTGTCAAACCAGTACGCAGTGGGAAATGGCACACCACAAGGGAGTGTGATAAGCTTACTGCTCTTTATTATCATGATAAATGATGTGTTTTTAAAAGTTCCAGTAGATATAGGGAGATCGCTCTTTGCGGATGATGGGGCATTATGGAAAAGAGGAAAGAACATGGAGCACGCAATAAAGAAAGTCCAAGGTGCAATTGACAAAGTGGTAGAGTGGGGGAATGAATGGGGGTGCAGGTTCTCAGTAGAGAAAACACAAACACTATTTTTCACTCGGAAAAGGATTGAGGAAGGGATGAAGTTGAGGATGTTGTTTGACGTACGGCTGACATGGGCAGAGCACATCAGGAGAATTGAAGGAAAGTGTAAGAAGGTAATTAATGTAATGAGGTGTTTGACTGGTAGGGAATGGGGAGCAAGCTGCTCAGCATTGAAGCGGTTATATGTAGCGCTGATAAGATCAGTGATTGATTATGGCAGTGTGGCATATGGTTCTGCATCCAAGTCCTTATTATGTAAACTGGATGTGATTCAAGCACAGGCTCTGAGGGTTTGTAGTGGGGCAGTCAAAACATCACCGGTTCATGCTCTACAGGTGGAAGTGGGAGAGATGCCTCTAGAAATTAGGAGAAGGCAGATAATCGCTAACTACTGGGCTAACTTGCAAGGGCACAGTCAGTCTCATCTGACAAAGGGAGTTTTGCAGGGGTTCTGGGAGGATGGAAGGAGACGGAGGCAAAACTTTGCAAAAGAAGCAAATAATATCGCAAAAGAATTTGGAATAGTTAACCTCAAAGTTAGTCCTACAGTAGTCTATCCAGGTGTGGCCCCATGGATGCTAGTGTGACCTGAGGTTGATTGGAATCTATTAGAGGCTAAGATGACGGGAAAAGGCATGGTTGATTTGGTTGGTGAATTTAAGTGTCACATATTAACAAAGTACAGCAATTTTACTTGCATATACACAGATGGGGCAAAGCAACCTGAGACAGGGGTGACAGGATTCGGGGTAACAGTACCGGAAAGAGGAATTGGGATCAACAGAAGAACATCTAATAATCTTGCAGTATACACAGTGGAAATGGTGGCGGTTTTGGTTGCACTACAGTGGGTGGAGAAGACTGATCTAGGAAAGGCATTAGTGTGTTCAGACTCATCATCAGTGCTAGCAAGCCTCAGGTCTTTTCATTCAAACAGCCGTCAGGACATCCTATATTCAGCCCTTGAGTCACTAACAAGAATTGTTCACCAGGGGGGTCAGGTAAAGTTTCTGTGGGTACCAGCACATGTAGGGGTGAGGGGGAATGAGAGGGCTGATGATCTGGCCAAGAGAGCTTTACTGAAAAGGGAAGTAGAAATGCAGCTGAGGATCAGCAAGAAAGAAATCAAAAGTATTATCTGGGAAAAAAGCAACTCAGTGTGGCAAGAAAGGTGGGATGGAGAGAAGAAAGGGAGGCACCTGTATGCATTGCAAATGGGTGTCAACATGTCATTACACTTTTTGAAGGTCGTCACCTTTAACAAGTAACAATTCAAAAAGGACAAAATATACATAATACTACCATTGGAATGATTACTAATACTTGTATCCCAATTTAAAGTACTGAAAAGCAAAAAAGTGTAATGCCCTTTATGTGTCACAAGGTCTAGTTTAGAGCCATACCTGTAGATATCATGACATGTTGACACCCATTTGCAATGCATCCATGTAATTACAACATACACATACAAATTACATGTACTAACTTGAATTCAGGGAGCTCTGTAGTAGTTTATGGTTGATTAATTTAAAAATACAACAATAATGTTGAATTTTACAGTATCAGTGCAGTGGGATTAAACATGTTAAATTTAATTGTACAATGTTATGATACAAGCAAAAGAGCCTATACCTAAGTTATAACTTAGGTATACCTAAGTTATACCATTACACTTTTTGAAGGTAGTCACCTTTAACAACTAACATTTCAAAAAGAACAAAACATACATAATACTACCATTGGAATGACTACTAATACTTGTATCCCAATTTAAAGTACTGAAAAGCAAAAAACGATTTTGACATTACCCATGCCATTTTGAGAAAGAATATCTCAGTAACTACAAATATAACCCTGCTGCTTTTTTGTACAGTGATAGAAGACAGAACTGTCTTGTAGAAAAATTTGGGATCTCTGGTACCTGTCCCACACTGAGATTTTTGCCACCAAAAATAGCCAGTTAAAAATCTTGTCCAACTTTGGGAGCTCATATTTTCCAAACTGAGGTACCTAGAAAGCTCCAGTTTGCTAAGTTATCACACAAGTTTGTGTAGAATGGAACCCAGGGGTGTTAGAACACTTCTGTGCAGTATTTCTAGTATTTTTAAGGTCCCAAACCCCACTCGTGAGTAGGTATCTCTTAATTTTTAGCATTTTTAGCAAGCCCCCACGGCCTGCAGAGTGTAGGGAAACACCTGGGGATGTTTGTGGGGCACTAGCTACATGCAGAGGCCTTGTTTACCAACTCACAGCTCTCTGGTATGTCTAGAGGCTGAGAAATAACCACTTAAAGATTCAAAAACGCTGGCGAGGCTTTTTACAGCCCAAATTCTGAAAATTTCAGACCCCCACAACTCGGCAACTATCTGAGCTACAGGCCTACAATTTTGCATAGAAAGAACTTTTGTGACTATCTAATGGCATGCAAATTTAGGACTAATTTGAAAATGGTGCAGCAACACCCCCAAGGAATATCTGGTCATTTCACTTGGAATGACCCTGTAGCAAAACTAGAAAACTACAAGTTAGAGAATGGCTCTTCAACCTGTGAGTCTCTTATCTATCATTCCACATCTGTACATGTGAAAGTGAAAGCAGTCTGTATAGGATCTTTATTTTTAGCTTTAATATACTTTTGCATTTCTTGCCTCATTTGTGTCCAGCTGCTCTCATACTATTTAAATATCCCCTGTAATATCTGCCATTCACAGTGAAGTTTACAGCTCAGATGCAGCTTCAAATAAAAGTAGAAACATGAGAGAGACGCTTTATTTGGTTTGGAGCCTCTGCAGTCAGTGTAGCTTTAACGGTATTCAGCCCACATTCAGACAGACCGTGGGAGGTTTACATTCCTGTGATTCTCAGTTGTGCTGCAGTGAACTTTGTGGTTTGGTTTTTACTTTCTAGTATGATTGTTGGTTTTTCTGCTGTTGTTGCTTTCGTTCTAGTTTAACAAGCTGCTGAAGGCCTAAGATGGAACTTGAACCTTGTGAGTCACACCTATGGTAACTAGACCAGAGGAAACCAACAGTGATGAGGGCTCCTACCTAACATGCTCTAATGTTCGGATCACATTGCAGGTGGTGGTTAGTTTTACTGAGTCTGGAACATCCTGTTCTACTCACTGTGCACCAATGAGTAGAACATCCTGTTCTACTCACTGTGCACCAATGATTAGAATAAGATGGAAAGCAACCTAAAAGCTTCTGCAGCATCTTTGTCAGGGTTACAGGAAGTCAGAGTTTTACAGTTTTTCTCAATTGCTAAAACACTAAACTCTATTGTCTGAACCAAATTTTCAGTAGCCTGAACCCACTTATTGAATCAGTCACTCTTTTGGCAAAACCATAAGCCCTTTTCACCTGTTTAGACACATCTTGTCAACACATTGTCATTGTGATGCACCTGTGTAGCAAAATGGTGAGCACAGGTGGCAAAAAGTCAAACACAGTTAAAGCTCAGGCGTCACCGGTTGAACACAACAACTCCAAATTGATCACACTTGTGGCTAATGATGTGAGGGTACACACAAGCCAAAGCACTGGTTTGTGAGGCACTACAATGGATAGAAACCTAAGAAGAGGAGCATGGATACAGCATGCCAGGGTTAGTAGGGTAGTTTGTTTTGCACATGCATTTAGCCTAAATAAACCTTTATTTCTTCATGTCCTGAGCATTGTGTTTTCCTTTTTTCTATGTAGTGTTTAGTGACTGCTCAGTAGAGTATTTAATTTTGATTGACTTGAGGCATGATTTGACAGCAAAGTTCAGTTTTGAGCACAGATTGAACTGTTTTGGGGTGAAAGTTTGGTTTTGCAAGAAGAGTCAGAGGTTACTTATTTCACATTTTTGTGTTTACGACATAATTCCGTATGTGTTCATTCATAGTTTTGATGCCTTCAATGAGAATCCACAATGTAGATAGTCATGAAAATATAGAAAAAACATTAAATGAGAAGATGTGTCCAAACCTTTGACTGGTCGTGTATTTCAAAATAAATGTCCTCAGTAAGCTGAAGAAAAGTTAACACGATGCATCAAGGTACAATACATTATCAAACAGACAAAAAAGTATTCTGAAATATTACAAAAGGCATTTCAAAATAAAATCAACATATAGGAATTACAGCTCATAGCAGGAAATATCATCCACAGAAGCTCCACTAGCAACTGGAAAATTAAATGATTGCATAAAGATCAAAAAGAACAACTTGGACTGGTAGTGTGTGTAAATAATTCTTAACTCGGTAAATTTCTGGACTGTGACATCTGAACACTGATTTTGACCTGTCGAAATTTGAGCACCTTAAATTTTCATGAGTGAAAATTAATTACAATTTTGATGAGCCAACTTCAGACTTTAAAAAATCACATAAATAATTTTGATGCAACAAACTTCAGAGTTAAAAATTCAACAACTTTTAAAATTCAGAATCTGATGAGTCTGATTCGCTTTCCTACATTTAATGCTCCAGATCCAGAAAAAACAGGATTTTGCTGCTCAGCTGTGCCTGAAGGGAAACAGATTCACACTAAACATTAAAGTCTGTGTTCAAATCTTCATTTCACGGTTTTGAAGGATTGAAGTGTTTTGACTGAGCTGTAAATAACTGAGGTGTTTGTGTAACTTTAATAATCGCTCAGTTTAAACTGAAACAGAATCATTACTCAGGAATCAGGCAGGAAAATAGAAAATTTCCTGACAAACAGGCAAAAGATCAAAACTGCAGATGAAGACAGCTGAAATGAAGCAAATGTAAACTGTCAGACAGCCGAGGAACGCCTCGAGATGATTAGGACACAGTTTCTGGAAAAGAAATCAACAAAAGTAGGAGTCTGTGAGTTCAGGTCAAAGTGCTGATATTTGCTCCACGGAAGCTGCAGTCAGTGATCTTTACCAGCAGGTGTCTCCATTGAACACGTAAACTGAAACTCTGATGTCCAGCGTTCAGTGAATGCAGCAATAGTGTCCACCTGACTGAATCATTCAGATTAAAAAAATGACAGACCTAAAAACTATTAACAGGAACTGAAGTCTAGTTTGTTGCTTCCAGCTGTTTGTAGGAGTCCAGTTTTAATCATTTACTCAAATTAAACATCTCTGTAAGAGCATATTTATTTATTTTTTGTTTTATTTACTGCAGGATATTTACAACAGTGACATTAACGTGCATACGGATGCATTAAAGACCTAATTATTTAAGTGACTTTCAAAATGTGGCAATTAAAGCAGCAAAAAAGCACATTTTATAGCCCCATAAGTTGCTGTAGTTAGATTATTTTCACACACTGACATAACTTTAGTGTTTAATACAAAAAGCAGAAATGTGTTTTCTGTAGGTGAACTTTCTCTCCTCACATTCTCTGCAGTATCTCTTCTCCTGGACTATTTTAACTGCTTTCACACTGATAACTAAAACATTTTGAACTGAACTTGTAACAATCAGAGCATTAGTAACCTTCATTAAACCATATCATTTTGTAAACTATTAACTCTCATATTGACACAGTTTTCAACATTAGTGTGCTGATAAATTTACAGTCTAACAATTGAAGCAACTTAAATATGTGGCTGCAAGATTAAAATAATAATCATAATCTAATGATCTCAATAAAAAATACTGTTTGTAATTTAAACTCAAATTTCCACGTTACTTCATTAGAAGCTAAATTCAAATTGAGATAACTTAATGAAATTGGCCTAAAGTTGTTGTAACTCAGAAAGAAGAAACGTGTTCTCTTTAAAATTGTACTGCAGAGCTGATGAGAAGGAAGTGGGGGTGTTTGATGGGAAAAGAATGGTAGGAACAAAGCACAAATAGGTGTAGCAGGATGTTAAACAAAGAAAGAATGAAAACATGGCAGCTATGATAGAACAGATAAGATACAGATAAGAAGGGTCAATCCAGCCTCACTGAGATCAACAGACAGAAAATACAAACATTATTTTGTGGTTTTTATGCATGAATGTTTTGTGTAATTACACCTTTTAACACTGATCTTTTCTCTCAGTGACATTTTGACTGCAATAACAGAAACTGCATAATTCTTTCATTATGTCATATATGTACCTATCAGATGTAAATTCATCGTGCCTTGTACATTGTCTTTGTTATAACTTTATTTTCAGCCTTAGTGTACTTTTGTTTTCGTATCTCGCTTCTTTCATGCTTCATCTGGATCCAGCTGCTGTAACATGTATGTTTCCCAGATGAGGGGTCAATGAAGTTTATCTTCTCTTAACTTTTATTGTTCTGTGTGTATGTTATGATAAAAATAATTCCTTCTTATTGAATGAGATCTCTACTCAGTGAAGTGTTCACTGTCACAGTGTTCTACTTTGGTTCATATAAAAGTTGTGGCTTCTTAATTCTGTCACATTTGATTGATTTATTTGATGATGACTCATTAAACATGTATCGAGCTTCTTTATAGTTTTAAACTGTCATGCTTGAGCAGGATTTCAACCAAAACATTATTTGTCAACCCATAAACATCTTGTACAATTTCCTCAAAAACTGCAATAGGTTCCTTCCAGGTTATCTTCAAGTTTATCCACACTTAACCAGCAAACCAGAAACTTTCTTATCATTGTTGCTGCTCTTTTTTAGTTTTACTCTTACTGGACGTGGAAGGACAAGACTAAATAACAGGCAGAGAAAGGAAGTGTAAAAAAACTACATGAATTTCCTTCTTACAGCAGCAGCCACCAGACATCGGGGATGATTCATGTCTTGAATCATAAATGAGTATTTGACAAAATTATGTTTTAGTTGTGCTTCTTTGAGGGAAAAAACACTTGAGAATCTTCGATGCTCCACACTGGTTTTAACCGGTTTAGCATGTGATCTGAATGTTGTTAGTGACACCTATCAATGTGTAGAGACATGTAAGAAAATCAAAGTCATTGAATCACCTCCACACACAGTGAATCCCCTCTGAGGCTTGAAATAGAGCCAAAAACTCCTACGGTATGAAGGAAACAGGAAATGTGTCAGTGTACAGTAAACTCCTCCTTTATGTGCTTTTTCCTCATGTGGGTTGATTTTCCACATATCACAGACAGCATGTAGTTTTATTTTCTACCAGTTCATAACATAAGTCATGTCAGGCTTTTCAGATAACAAGATGAAGCTCTTAGAATATTATGTTATGACAAAAACTCAACAAATCCAAATGTTTTTCATGTGAGCATCTCTTTGGAGACACTAGGGAGAATAAAAATCTCCCTTTAACAGGAAGGAGAACCATCTAACTGGCAAGAAACGTTCTCACAACGTTGGATAACATGACCTACAAATTCTGATAATTTTTTTAAAGAAACTGTTCATTTCCGCTAATGCTCCTATAAAGTTCATTTGTTCGGTGACAACATTTAGAGGATGTTGTCAGGAACATGGATGATGTTCCACTATGAGTAGTGAAGAAGTGAGAAGTGTAAATATAACTGAGTGTCATCCGTGTCAAAATTAAAGTGTATTTAGTGTTTCCTAATAGTACTGCCTAAGAGGAGCATATACATGCTTACACTTGCACAGCTACTCAACGAATGAACAAACTGGAATGATCAGATAAATATGATGTAAACCAGACTAGTGGGATTAATATCAATGACATGTTCAGTCAAGTCCCTACTTGTCTTGTTCCAGTAAATACCAGCAGTGTTCAAGTGACTTAATCAGACCTCAGTTTAGCTGTAAGCACTGATACAATGAATAGTCTTTCTGTGAATTTAGATACTTGTATTTTTTCTGTTTCTCAAGAACAGATAAGACATTGTGTGACTGAATTATGTGTTCTACTGATAAAGTCTCATTCTTACCATTTTCTGCAGAAGTTCTGAGCAGATAAAGCATTTGACTGTTTTCACCCTGAACCCAATCTGCTGTCAGTGATAGAATGTAACTGAATACATTTACTCATGACTAGACTTAAGCATAAATTCGCAGTACTTTTCTTTTACTTTTGTATTTCTATTTGAAACAACATTGTACTTCTGGTCCACTGCATGAGAAAGGTTTCATAGTTTTTACACCACGACATTAGTCCAATTGCTCGTTACTCCTCACATTACACATTTTACAACCTTCTTAGAACACCTGGACATTGCAGGAATGTCACAAAGATGAAATCGGGCTGTTTTTCTACACTCATGATAAGTAAACTTAAATTAATTTTTTTTTTCCAACACAGATGCTACAACGAGCCTTCATTCTAAAAGCATTCTGAGAAATTTCCGTTTTCATGAGCGAGAATTTTTTTAGTTCCTACATTGTTAAAGGTAGAATAACGTCTTTTGAAGACTTTAAAAAATGTTTAGCAATAACACTGTCAGACCAATATTAACTTTCTTTATCATTCAACATTGTGGGAATGTTTTGTACATATACAGCGGGTATGAAAAGTATTCAGACCCCTTGAAATTTTTCACTCTGTGTGTCATTGCAGCCATTTGCCAAAATCGAAGAAGTTCATTTTATTTTTCATTAATGTAAACTCAGCACCCCATCTTGACAGAAAAAAACAGAAATGTAGAAATTTTTGCAAATTTATTAAAAAAGAAAAACTCAGCACAGCCCTGCTCCAAGGGATATTCAGTGACTTGGAAATTTTTTATTTGCTTTGTATCCATCCAGTCTGATGGTTTTTTTTTTAACCCTTTCATGGAGTTTCTTCAGTTCTTCTTTTGTCTTCTTGGTGTAGTTCTATCCAGGAGTACTAACTCACCACTGACCAGATCGTCCAGATACATCTGTCTTTATACTACGACCACTGAGACATATACACTGTCCTCAGATGTTCTCAGTTTCATTAATTGTTTGACTTTCGGCACTGATTCGGCACCTGTGTTGAATCAGATGAGTCACTTTGAAGGAGGTAAATATATTGCATTTAGTTATTTTCCATTATTTATTGTTAATTAATTGATATTACTTTGTAGAAATTAGGTTTCACCTTAACTTCTGAAAGAGATGAATACTTTTTTATAATCACTGTACATGTGTGTTTGGCAGCTCGTCTGAACCACATTTGCAGACTTCTGTTAAACTGTAGGTCATCAGCTGCTGTTTCCTCTCATTTTGTTTACACAATAAACTACAATAATAGAGAACTCTAAAGGTCTTCCCCGAGAACACCAGTTGTTTTGATCTTCTTCCATGCTACGTTAATTAAAATACATTCTATTGAACCCCTTTTAGTGCCATCACATGCAAACACAGTAACGTGGTTTGAATCACACTCATAACATGGTAAAAACATGAAACATGAACAACCTGATTGTCCGTATCCCTGTATAAAAGCTCAGTACAGTTCAGTTAAAGTGTATTTATATAGCACCAAACCATAACATCAGTTATCTCAGAGACTTTCTGCAGTAATCTAAGACTTTACAGTACAACAGAGAAACACAGAACTCATGTGTTTTAGCAGCAGTTGATGCAGTAAATCTGATCATAACCAGGATACAGATGAGCAGATGAACACACTGTCATCCACATGTTGTTAGTCTGGAGCTCAGAATACAGTGAAGAACATGATTCATTTTGAGGTTTCAGAAACAGTAGCTAGTTTCAGGGAGCTGGTCAGATGAAGAAATGAGCGCTGATGTAAAGGTTGTTTTTTTTTTCCAAAGTGATACTGTTTTGCAATTTTCAGTTCCTCAGTTCTCACATGACACTTAGGGTCAAAAACAGTGGCCAGTCTTGTTTTGTTGATATAATATAAGGTCACTCAAAGAGTAAGAATGTGATTTCTATCAAAGGGGAACTCCTCCAGTTTTACACTCTGCAGATGGAAAACGGAATTTTAGCCACTTGAGTCAGCAGCAGTTTTGTCTGAAGATAAATCACTTTGAAAATGTAAAAATGTTGGTGGTTTACTGAAAAAGACGTTAACTTTCCTTTTATGGCTCCATCGGCTGCTTCTAGTAAACACAACTAAACCTCTGACTGAAGTGTTGGTGGTTGCAGTGCATTATGGGTGATGTAGAGGATGAGTTTGACCAGAAGACTTCATGAAATAAAAACACATGTTGTAGGGTTGCAAAGCTAAACTAATGTAGTTTGGTTTAAAGTCACATGTTGGAATGTGTTGAGTCACCAACTTCTCTTTTTTTTTTCAACAGTTTATGAACTGAAACAGATCTCATGTTCCGTCTTGTGGGCTGCAGTTCCCCAAATTGTTGAGACTATCAGAGTTAAAGGGGATGTGATCATCCAGAGTCAGAAATGACAAGAGAAAAAAATAGAAATATGGAAATAACTCCTCTTTCCTTTACCATGGCTAATGTGTTATAAGTAAATTTTGCTCTTCTTCTGAAGCTATCTACATTTATTTTAAGCTATATCATTTACATAGTTGCCATAGCAACCAAAACCGCATCAGTTCACATCATCTGTTTTCATTGACTATAAACATCATTTTGGATTTGGGCACAGCTTGGTGCGAGTTTTAACATTAGTTAGTAAAGGAAAATAAGGAAATAAAATATAATTTGGTCATTTATGTCAAAATAAAGAACAAAGAAACCCACATATTCATACTCAGCAGGTTTAAAAAATCTTTGTCAGAATTTTATTGCTGTGGAAGTATTTCTTTATATGTATTCAACTTATTTATTCAAACACATTGACTGAATTAACTAAAAGTTACCAATTATCCCACACAAAGATTATTTTAATGTATCACTGATAGGAAATGTTATTAAGATGTTCATGCTAACAGAACAAGCAATGCAGGTATTTTATTGGATTTTGAGCAAACGATATACTAAACAATATTTAGTCTGTATGTGCTACAACTATAAACAATCGGTACTAATATAAACCTCATGGATAGCAGAAGATCAAAGATGTTTGCATGATTTAGAAGAACATGGCATACGCCATTATCCATTCATCCATTCTCCATACACCACTTAATCCTTGTTAGGGTTGTGGGGGGGCTTTAGCCTATTCCAGTTGACTGGAAGGGAACACTGTGGACAGTCTGTCACAGTGTATCGCTACATACACAGACAATCACACTCGCAGTCACACCTATGGGCAATTTAGAATAAGCAATTAACCTCAGTATATTTTTGGACTGTGAATACCCAGAGAAAACCCACGCATGTACAGGGAGAACATGCAAACTCCATGCAGAAAGATCATGGGAAAGCCGGGATGTGAACCAGGAATCTTCTCGCTGCAAGGCAAAAGTGCTAACCACCACCCCACTGTGCAGCCCATATGTCATTATGATAAATATATTTATGTTTATACTTTTATGAAAAATAATTCAGAATTTTACAATTGTTTTCTGTTATTTTTACAATTGCAAAGAAACGTCTGTAAAATTACAGACATTAACTATCAAGTAACAATCCAACAACTAATTTATGTGTTATTACAAAAATCCCAAAATACATTTATTTCTCTTTCTATTTTTTGAAATTATATATATATATATATATATATATATATATATATATATATATATATAATTTATTTTTGACAGAAAATATACTACTTTATTTACGCAATATATTTTCCGTTTTCTTAACTTCCGAACAAATTTAGGTAAAATGACAACAGTTATCTGTAATTAAACTTACAGCTCTTTATATAAAAGTCTATGCACATAATATTCATTTAACACTTTTTCTTATAATTTAAAGGTACATTTATTTAGTTTTATATTTATGTGTTGGCAGTGGCTAGACTTTGCTTGGAGCCGGTCTAGAATGGAGTAGTAAGGCACCTCCTTCCCTCCACTAGCCTGGGTGTACACCTTAGGCAAGTGTTAGCACACCCTTTGCCTCCCTGGTTGGGGTTACAACCTTCCTCCACTGCCTTGTGGTTCTGCCGTTGGTTCGGCTAAGACTAAGGGAAATTAACCCTGACAGAAAATTCGGAGCGGATACCCGTAGGCGGCGTCTTGTACAAACTCTGTCAAGTTGCCAGCAGATTCCTGCATCCAGGCTCATCCCCAGCCGTCTTGACTATGTCTTGCCACTGGAATTTGGTGATCCTGGACAAGAGAGTGTGGACGATGCTGCGCAAGTTCTCTACACTAAAATCCAAGTCTCGCGCATGTCATGACATCCCATTATTGTCATTCACATCAGACCAAAGCGTAGACCACAAGGAAAGAAAACACCTCCAAAGAGACTGGACACCTCAAAGTTGAAAGAGGGGCATACAGCTAATAGCCTCATCAATGACCTCAACAGTAAGCTTGCTAACCTCAACTTTGGGAATGCATCTGTAGAGGAGGAGTGGGAAACTCTCAAGAATTTGGTTTATACAACATCTTTAGAGAAGCTGGGCTTAGTTAAAAGGAAACATCAAGACTGGTTTGATGAAAACAACTTGCAAATCAAATCCCTACTGGATGAGAAGCATAGACTTCATCTTGTCCTTCATTGCGACCCAAATTCAGAGGCAAAGAAAGCTGCGTTCACAGAATGTCGGCGCAAAGTGCAACTCAAGCTCCGCGCCATACAAGACCAATGGCTCAGTAATAAGGCAGACGAAATACAGTCGTATGCTGATCAACACGACGCAAAAAGATTCTATGATGCTCTTAAAACTATCTATGGCCCCACATTGTCTGGATCCTCATCTCTCCTGTCCTCTGATGGCAAGACACTACTGACTGACCGGTCCCAAATTCTTGATCGCTGGGCAGAACATTTTGACTCCGTTCTGAATAGGCCTTCTGCAATAAATGAAGCAGCAATCAATCGGCTCCCACAAGTAAAAATTAATAAAGAGCTCGACCTGAAACCTACCACTGAAGAAGTGACCAAAGCTATCAACCAGCTCTCGTGTGGCAAAGCCCCTGGTGCAGATGCTATCCCTGCTGAGATATACAGATCAGGTGGACCAGTGCTAACCCAGAAGTTGACTGAGCTATTCTCATCATGCTGGAGTAAAGGAACCCTTCCTCAAGACTTTAAGGATGCCTCCATCGTTCACCTATATAAGCGTAAGGGAAATAGACAAGACTGTAACAACCACAGAGGGATATCACTGCTCTCTATCGCAGGAAAAATACTAGCCAGAGTGTTGTTGAACCGTCTTATAAAACACTTAGAGCAAGGCTTACTGCCGGAAAGTCAATGTGGCTTTAGGGCTGGTAGAGGCACAGTCGATATGATATTCGCTGTAAGACAGCTTCAAGAAAAATGCCAAGAACAGCATCAGAATCTCTACACTATTTTTGTAGATTTGACAAAAGCGTTTGATACCGTCAGTCGAGAGGGGTTGTGGAAAATCTTGGCTAAGTATGGCTGCCCTCCAACTTTTATCACCATGATACGCCAGTTCCACGATGGAATGATGGCTCATGTGATCAATGATGGTCAAACTTCAAACCAATTTCTCGTCAGCAATGGAGTAAAACAAGGATGTGTTCTGGCTCCGACACTGTTTTCCATCATGTTCTCAGCCATGCTTTCTGATGCATTCACTGACGTAGATCTCGGTCTAAATTCGGTACAGAACTGATGGCAAACTCTTCAATCCAAGACGTCTGAAAGCATCCACCAAAGTACACCTTACAAAGATAGTTGATCTTCTCTTTGCTGACGATTGTGCCCTAATTGCTACTACTGAAGGGCAATTACAGCAAACTATGGACAAATTCTCAGGGGCATGTGACAACTTTGGTCTTTCCATCAGCACCAAGAAGACGGAAGTGTTGCATCAACCTGCACCTAGCACGACATATATAGAGCCCAACATCATGGTTAAGGGTGCCAAACTTCAGTCTGTTGATAGCTTCACATACCTTGGTAGCACAGTATCTCGCTGTGTCCATATAGATGATGAAGTCAATAATCGTATTGCAAAAGCCAGTGCAGCTTTTGGCAGGCTCAGACATACTGTATGGGAAAGGAGAGGTATAACTCTAGCAACCAAACTCAAAGTCTATAAAGCGATTGTCCTTACCACTCTCTTGTATGCATGGGAAACCTGGACAGTTTACAGCAGACATGCTTCTAAACTACAGCATTTCCATACAACAAGACTTCGTAAAATCCTAAAAATCAACTGGCAAGAGAAAGTTCCCGACACAGAAGTCCTAAAGAGAGTTGATTTACCATCCATCCATACTCTTCTACAGAAAAGCCAACTTCGCTGGGCCGGTCACTTGCACAGAATGCCCGACTACAGAATTCCAAAACAGCTCTTCTACTGCGAGCTCTCAAAAGGCAAGAGAACTGTGGGAGGTCAGAAAAAGAGATACAAGGATGTCCTCAAATCCTCTCTTAAGGCTATGAACATCAATTCCCACAAAAAGAGTAAATAAATGTAATAAGACAGTTTAATAAGACAGTTAGTGTAATAAAATGACACTGTACATGCGACTGTGAGGATCATGTTTTTTATTTTTCAAGTGCCATCAGTACTATCGAGCCGGTGCTGCTTGGTGAGAAGATGAGGATGATGCAGGTGGAGTCAGCACTGGTCTCCTGGGTCATGGACTATCTGACCTGCAGATCACAGTATGTTCAACTACAGAACTGTGAGTCCAACAAAATCCTCTGCAGCACAGGGGCCCCACAAGGAACGTTCCTGTCCCCTTTCTTCATCACATTATATACATCTGACCTCTGGTACAACTCAGACAGCTGCTTTCTTCAGAAATATTCTGACAACTCTGCGGTTGTCGGCTGGATCAGAGGAGGAGTACAAGGACATGATCAGGGACTTTATTGATTGGTGCAACCTCAGCCCCCTTCTACTGAACATCTCTAAAACCAAGGAAATGATGATTGACTTCAGGAGGAAGAAATCTACACGGGAACCGCTCACCATTATTTGCATGGAGGTGGAGGTTGTCTCTGTAGGTACCTGGGAGTGCAGCTGGATGATAAGATGGACTGGTCCAGATACATTGAGGCAGTGTACAAGAAGGACCAAAGCAGAATTTAAAGGTTAAGGTCTTTTAACATCAGCAGGCCTTTTCTATGTACTCATGTGTCTCATTTTACCAGACTGTGGTGGCAGGTGCTTTGTTCTTTGGGGTTATGTGTTGGGGGAAGGGGCTCACTCCAGGGACTGAAACCAGCAGAATAAGCTGATCAAGAAGGTAAACTCCTCAACTGGTGTTGAGCTGGAATTAGCCCAACAGGTGGCTGAAGTGAGAATGTTCAGGAAACTGAACTCTATCAGGAACAATGCTTCTCACACACTACACAGTCTGGAGGCATTTAGAGACAGCACCTTCATCCTCAGACAAATTCCCCTTGATGTCGGTATGACCGCAGCAGGAAGTCCTTCCTAGCAACTGCGATCAGACTTTTCAATTCTCAGTAATTCTTATTAATTAATATTTAAAATTATGAGGTATATGCTGTGCAAATGTTTTCAATTTTTTTATATTTTTTCTAACATATAGACATATGACTATTAGTTAGGTCTTTATTAGACTATTGTTGTTGTTGTGTGTTGTCTGTGTGTCAAATACTGCTGTTACAAATAATTTCCTAGTAAGGATCAATGAAGTATATATTCTATTCTGAAAAATGTATACATATTTGGAACATTACAAAGAAATTTATAGGAAATGTTTTCTTTATTTTTTTTACATCACATGTGAGACACACTGGACACCTTAACAGCAAACTGTTCTGAATTCAGCATCATCAGTGTACACAAATGTGTTCTGTAATTGACAGCAGACACTTTGAGCTGTTAGTCAGAGAAGACTGAATTTCACTGAAGACAGAAACTGCTTTTATAATGAGTAAGACTGAAAGTGACAGTAAAATACCTTTAAACTCAGATCCAAAGTCTGTTGGTGTGTGGTTTATGCAGTCTGTAACAGTAATAAATGTATCTCTTCCTGCAATCTACCTGGACGGACAAGGTACGTTTTATCCGTTTGATTCCCGGCTATAAAAGACACAAGCAGAAACAAAAAATCAAGCCGTTTTTTCATTTTTTCGTTTTGAGCAAAAAACAAAAAAAGCAGGAAACGGTTCGTTTATTCGTTTTTTCGTTTTGAACAAAAAACAAAAAAACAGGAAACGGTTCGTTTTTTCGTTTTTTCGTTTTCACCCCCAAAATGAAAATATGACTCCATATTTCGTTTCATTGGTGGGCGGGGCTTCGGAGCCTGCCACTGCACAATAAAGCTCCTGCCCATCACAATAAAGCTCTTGCGCTGGCATTCATAGACAGACTGACTTTCATTGTATTGCCTGCCCCCACTGCACTTCCCCTAACTCTAAATCAAAGCAAGTCGTGTACACAGTAATGACAGTCATAACCAGTGGTGTAGTCTAGTTTTTTCTACTGGGTATACTCCAACCTCATAAACCAAAGCCAGGTCAGGTTCTCATATATGTGCGCGTGCACTCACATGTCCGCGCACACACACACACACACACACACACACACACACACACACACACACACACACACACACACACACACACACACACACACACACACACACACACACACAGCAGCAGCAGCTCCTTTATTTCAAACTACCAATTAGATACTTATAGACATTATAGCGTCAGCAGCTCCTCCTCCTGCCATCAGGTAGAGCTGATGTTTCCTCTTCATCAGGTAGACCTGATGTTTCCTCTTCATCAGGCTCCCTTTCCTAAATGTTAACCTTAGCTCCAGCTGTAGTGTTCCCTAAAGTGGCAGTATTCACAGGACAAGCAACAGGCTTATTAAAACACTGAAATGGTTTCATTTAGCTTTGCTTTCTTATTCTTATTTTTTCTCCACTGACTGATGTTGGGTCATTAGAAGTTCTAGACTCATGTCCCTCTTCTTCTAAGCCAGGGGTATTCAGCTAAAATTCAGAGAGGTCCAGTCAGCAAAGGTCCAGAACATCATAATGTCTAACTTGAGTTACTGTGATATATGCTGATGTAACCTGGTAGTTTTATTAGAGTCTGCCTGTAATCAAAAACTGACCGTCAAATAAATTCAGTACAGTTCAAAAACATATAGACATTTATTAATAAATAACTTATATGTAACTGTATATCTTAGAATAAAGTGCAGAACTTAAAAAAGCATGACTGAACAACCTGAATCAACTTCTATACATCTTTAACAATACATAAATCTCATAAATGTAAACATTTGAACACTTTTACATTTTTGTCTGTCTCATATCACTCCCCTAATATCTCTGCTGCTTAATGGGAGAACTGAGCTGCTGCTTGTTTGAGCCGTTCTCAAAACATATTTTGATTATGTTCATAGTTGAGAAAGCTGCCTTACAGCTGTTTGCTGAGCCAAACATGTTCAGCATGTGACCACAGTCTGTCCTCTAGAGATGTATAAGGCACAAAAGATATGACTCTCAGAGCCAATGCTTTGTAGTAAATCTGAAGAGCCGACTCCTAACGTATTTAATGGAGTATGGAGTTTAACACTGTCCTAGCAGAAAACATGTTACTGGATCCTAGATTAAAGAAGCTTGCCTTCAGTGACAACAGAGCTGTTGATGAGACACTTCAGAGAATAAGAGCAGCAGTCTGACACCTCCACCATTAGAGGACCAAGTGGAGGAGGAACCTCAAACTTCTGCTGTGTGGAGCCTCTTTGATGGAAGAGCTACAGGAGATGATTCAGGAGAAATCCTACAGCTGATGTGGTAATGGAGGATCATATCTAGAGGAACCCCTCATCCAACCAGCAGACGACCCACTGAGCTGGAGGCAGGATAAGGCCTCAGTCTGCCCCACCTGGTGAAGGTGATGGAGGAGAGACAACTTCTTCCATCTGAGAGAATCTTCTCAAAAACACGGCAGATATTCACTGAAAGAAGAAATGTATCAGCCCATCCAAGCTCAGCCATCTGATTTTTCTGAATGTCAGCCTGCTCTGAGGACATTTATACTGTTCGAATACTGAGTCTGGTTCTGTTTCTGTTCTGGTTCTGTGGGTTCATGTGCAGAGTTTTGTTCATTTATTTTTTGTGCAAAAAAGTTTGGTTGAAATAATAAACAAAAGCAAGAATACCTGTTTTTGTAACAGAGCAAATGTACAAAATGAGTCAATTATAAAGCTTCTCATAAAAACACTGAATGAAAAAGAGTTTGTCAAAACACAAATGATTCATATTTGCCAGGTTTCGGCAAAAACATGAGGCTACAAAGAATAATAAATTAGGAGCCGTTTGGGAGCCGAAAGAACCGGCTTTTCTTTGGAAGCAGTGCCAAAAGCTCTCTGAAAAGAGCTGAACTTCCATCACTACTGTCCTCTCTGTCCCTCATCTCTCAGCTGCTTTTTGAAGGCAGAGCCGCGATGCGATTCAGCGACGTCATTGGCTGAGTAGTGTCACGTGGGATGCCTGAACTCGTACATAATTGGTCTGTGCGTTTCTGAGCCGATAGACCAATGATAAACACTGGAAAGCTGCACCCTGCACCGGTAAAATAGAAGCGACCTGTCAAATTTACACCCGTATAGACGGCGTCTGGGTCCGGATCTGGACCGCGGTCGGCCTTTAGTGAGCCCTGTTCTCAGCCAGACACCTTCCCCTGTCCCATACAGCTTCACCGCTTCCTGACACAGAGAAAAGTGAACGTTATGTCAAAAAAACATACTAATACATGTGTTTGCGCATTTTTAAGTGGTTATATGGAAATTCGGGACCTTTTCTAGTGGGTATAAGGCGTATACCTGCGTGTTTACACCCCTGGGTATACGTATCTTTGCGCATTTTTAAGTGGGTAAACAGAAATTTGGAAAATTTTCTAGTGGTGGGGTGTATACCTGCGTATCACGTAGACTACATCACTGATCATAGCTACATGTATGACGTTTGCAGCAAATAAAAAATAAAAAACGCGTGGAAATCATTTTAATTTTCAGAGTTAAGATGGATTAAATGCGCTGTCAAACAGCGCTGAGTGGAGCGGCTGACCGGACCAAGACGGCGGCCGTATTTCTCGCTGCACAATACCCCGAGCAGCGTTGACCTGACCTGGCTTTGGTTTATGAGGTTGGAGTATACCCAGTAGAAAAAACTAGACTACACCACTGGTTATGACTGTCATTACTGTGTACACGACTTGCTTTGATTTAGAGTTAGGGGAAGTGCAGTGGGGGCAGGCAATACAATGAAAGTCAGTCTGTCTATGAATGCCAGCGCAAGAGCTTTATTGTGATGGGCAGGAGCTTTATTGTGCAGTGGCAGGCTCCGAAGCCCCGCCCACCAATGAAACGAAATATGGAGTCGTATTTTCATTTTGGGGGTGAAAACGAAAAAACGAAAAAACGAACCGTTTCCTGTTTTTTTGTTTTTTGCTCAAAACAAAAAAAAAACGAAAAAACGGCTTGATTTTTTGTTTCTGCTTGTGTCTTTTATAGCCAGGAATCAAAGTGATAAAACGTACCTTGTCCACTATTCTTTACAACATCAGAATGTTATTTTTCCCACTATCAAATAATATTAATGTTCACAAGACAGAGTTTCCCAGGGACAAGGTACGTTTTATCCGTTTGATTCCCGGCTATAAAAGACACAAGCAGAAACAAAAAATCAAGCTGTTTTTTCATTTTTTCGTTTTGAGCAAAAAACAAAAAAAGCAGGAAACGGTTCGTTTTTTCGTTTTTTCGTTTTGAACAAAAAACAAAAAAACAGGAAACGGTTCGTTTTTTCGTTTTTTCGTTTTCACCCCCAAAATGAAAATATGACTCCATATTTCGTTTCATTGGTGGGCGGGGCTTCGGAGCCTGCCAGTGCACAATAAAGCTCCTGCCCATCACAATAAAGCTCTTGCGCTGGCATTCATAGACAGACTGACTTTCATTGTATTGCCTGCCCCCACTGCACTTCCCCTAACTCTAAATCAAAGCAAGTCGTGTACACAGTAATGACAGTCATAACCAGTGGTGTAGTCTAGTTTTTTCTACTGGGTATACTCCAACCTCATAAACCAAAGCCAGGTCAGGTTCTCATATATGTGCGCGTGCACTCACATGTCCGCGTGCACGCACGTACACACACACACACACACACACACACACACACACACACACACACACACACACACACACACACACACACACACACACACCAGCAGCTCCTTTATTTCAAACTACCAATTAGATACTTATAGACATTATAGCGTCAGCAGCTCCTCCTCCTGCCATCAGGTAGAGCTGATGTTTCCTCTTCATCAGGTAGAGCTGATGTTTCCTCTTCATCAGGTAGAGCTGATGTTTCCTCTTCATCAGGTAGAGCTGATGTTTCCTCTTCATCAGGTAGACCTGATGTTTCCTCTTCATCAGGTAGAGCTGATGTTTCCTCTTCATCAGGTAGACCTGATGTTTCCTCTTCATCGGGTAGACCTGATGTTTCCTCTTCATCGGGTAGACCTGATGTTTCCTCTTCATCAGGTAGACCTGATGTTTCCTCTTCATCAGGTAGACCTGATGTTTCCTCTTCATCAGGCTCCCTTTCCTAAATCTTAACCTTAGCTCCAGCTGTAGTGTTCCCTAAAGTGGCAGTATTCACAGGACAAGCAACAGGCTTATTAAAACACTGAAATAGTTTCATTTAGCTTTGCTTTCTTTTTCTCCACTGACTGATGTTGGGTCATTAGAAGTTCTAGACTCATGTCCCTCTTCTTCTAAGCCAGGGGTATTCAGCTAAAATTCAGAGGTCCAGTCAGCAAAGGTCCAGAACATCATAATGTCTAACTTGAGTTACTGTGATATATGCTGATGTAACCTGGTAGTTTTATTAGAGTCTGCCTGTAATCAAAAACTGACCGTCAAATAAATTCAGTACGGTTCAAAAACATTTAGACATTTATCAATAAATAACTTATATGTAACTGTATATCTTAGAATAAAGTGCAGAACTTAAAAAAGCATGACTGAACAACCTGAATCAACTTCTGTACATCTTTAACAATACATAAATCTCATAAATGTAAACATTTGAACACTTTTACATTTTTGTCTGTCTCATATCACTCCCCTAATATCTCTGCTGCTTAATGGGAGAACTGAGCTGCTGCTTGTTTGAGCCGTTCTCAAAACATATTTTGATTATGTTCATAGTTGAGAAAGCTGCCTTACAGCTGTTTGCTGAGCCAAACATGGTCAGCATGTGACCACAGTCTGTCCTCTAGAGATGTATAAGGCACAAAAGATACGACTCTCAGAGCCGATGCTTTGTAGTAAATCTGAAGAGCCGACTCCTAACGTATTTAATGGAGTATGGAGTTTAACACTGTCCTAGCACAATACATGTCACTGGATCCTAGATTAAAGAAGCTTGCCTTCAGTGACAACAGAGCTGTTGATGAGACACTTCAGAGAATAAGAGCAGCAGCAGCAGTCTGACACCTCCACCATTAGAGGACCAAGTGGAGGAGGAACCTCAAACTTCTGCTGTGTGGAGGCTCTTTGATGGAAGAGCTACAGGAGATGCTGCAAGGAGAAATCCTACAGCTGATGTGGTAATGGAGGATCATATCTAGAGGAACCCCTCATCCAACCAGCAGACGACCCACTGAGCTGGAGCAGGACAAGGCCTCAGTCTGCCCCACCTGGTGAAGGTGATGGAGGAGAGACAACTTCTTCCATCTGAGAGAATCTTCTCAGAAACACAGCAGATATTCACTGAAAGAAGAAATGTATCAGCCCATCCAAGCTCAGCCATCTGATTTTTCTGAATGTCAGCCTGCTCTGAGGACATTTATACTGTTCGAATACTGAGTCTGGTTCTGTTTCTGTTCTGGTTCTGTGGGTTCATGTGCAGAGTTTTGTTCATTTATTTTTTGTGCAAAAAAGTTTGGTTGAAATAATAAACAAAAGCAAGAATACCTGTTTTTGTAACAGAGCAAATGTACAAAATGAGTCAATTATAAGGCTTCTCATAAAAACACTGAATGAAAAAGAGTTGTCAAAACACAAATGATTCATATTTGCCAGGTTAGGCAAAAACATGAGGCTACAAAGAATAATAAATTAGGAGCCGTTTGGGAGCCGAAAGAACCGGCTTTTCTTTGGAAGCAGTGCCAAAAGCTCTCTGAAAAGAGCTGAACTTCCATCACTACTGTCCTCTCTGTTCCTCATCTCTCAGCTGCTTTTTGAAGGCAGAGCCGCGATGCGATTCAGCGACGTCATTGGCTGAGTAGCGTCACGTGGGATGCCTGAACTCGTACATAATTGGTCTGTGCGTTTCTGAGCCGATAGACCAATGATAAACACTGGAAAGCTGCACCCTGCACCGGTAAAATAGAAGCGACCTGTCAAATTTACACCCGTATAGACGGCGTCTGGGTCCGGATCCGGACCGCGGTCGGCCTTTCGTGAGCCCTGTTCTCAGTCAGACACCTTCCCCTGTCCCATACAGCTTCACCGCTTCCTGACACAGAGAAAAGTGAACGTTATGTCAAAAAAACATACTAATACATGTGTTTGCGCATTTTTAAGTGGTTATATGGAAATTCGGGACCTTTTCTAGTGGGTATAAGGCGTATACCTGCGTGTTTACACCCCTGGGTATACGTATCTTTGCGCATTTTTAAGTGGGTAAACAGAAATTTGGAAAATCTTCTAGTGGTGGGGTGTATACCTGCGTATCACGTAGACTACATCACTGATCATAGCTACATGTATGACGTTTGCAGCAAAAAAAAATAAAAATAAAAAACGCGTGGAAATCATTTTAATTTTCAGAGTTAAGATGGATTAAATGCGCTGTCAAACAGCGCTGAGTGGAGCGGCTGACCGGACCAAGACGGCGGCCGTATTTCTCGCTGCACAATACCCCGAGCAGCGTTGACCTGACCTGGCTTTGGTTTATGAGGTTGGAGTATACACACTAGAAAAAACTAGACTACACCACTGGTTATGCCTGTCATTACTGTGTACACGACTTGCTTTGATTTAGAGTTAGGGGAAGTGCAGTGGGGGCAGGCAATACAATGAAAGTCAGTCTGTCTATGAATGCCAGCGCAAGAGCTTTATTGTGATGGGCAGGAGCTTTATTGTGCACTGGCAGGCTCCGAAGCCCCGCCCACCAATGAAACGAAATATGGAGTCATATTTTCATTTTGGGGGTGAAAACGAAAAAACGAAAAAACGAACCGTTTCCTGTTTTTTTGTTTTTTGTTCAAAACGAAAAAAACGAAAAAACGAACCGTTTCCTGCTTTTTTTGTTTTTTGCTCAAAACGAAAAAATGAAAAAACGGCTTGATTTTTTGTTTCTGCTTGTGTCTTTTATAGCCGGGAATCAAACGGATAAAACGTACCTTGTCCTCCCAGTTATGTGGCGTCACATCATACTATTATTTAAAAGATAAAATGTTATGTTACAATGCCACACAATTCATAGATTTGACAATTAATGTAACTGTTTCATCGTTCTCATTTGTTGGTAAAAAAAATAAATTAAAAAAAATAAAAATAAAAAGAAGAGCTGCCAGTGGAGGCGGAGGCGGTCCAGGGACAGTGGTAGCAGCTTAACACCGTAGAGTAAACACCGTTCCAAAAACAAAAAAAAAAAGAAAAGATAAATAGTGAACACTGAACCTCGCCTCCATTGCCCCGATCCTCCTGATTAGCTACCCTGGGCCTGGTTGACCATAACTTCATTAGAAGTTGTCAACCCTCAAAGACACTGATGCAAACTGTTGTAATTTTGAATGCAATTGTCAAAGATCTTTTTTTTAAAAGTCTCAGCAAATATATATGAAGAGTATGATGCTTTCTTTTTCTTTACATAACGCTGAGACAGTCCTCTTGTGTGGGTGGTTTCACAATCAATCAATCAATCAAAACTTTATTTATAGAGTACTTTTTCATACATAAAAATGCAGCACAAAGTGCTATACATGTTAAAAACAGTCCCCTCCCCCCGCCCCATCTCCAACCCCAACACATACACACACACACACACACACACACACAGATGAAGTAATCTTAAAAGCGCGTGGCTGAGTACAGAGGAGCCAGGTCAGTAAACGCTAGGAATGTAGACAGTCAGTGATAGGAATGTAGACAGGGTGGGGATTCCAGCCTTTCAGTTCAACCATTGCTCCTGTTTGAATATGTTGTCTAACTGCCATACTGTAGAGGCTATTTTCTTATTTCAAATTTAATGTAAGAATTTCTGATGGTCCTTGAACTACTCACAGCCACATTATGATGTTTTGTTTCATTGACGGTAAGAGTCCTGAATTGGTCCGAATGTTCTTTGTTAACGCATCTATAATCAGTATTTTGTATATTCTGTATATTGGTATAATGTCGGTAGAACTTCTCGGTGTTTCCGTTTGTGCAGAAAACTACAGCAGAATGTGGTTTTACGGTCCGTGTATATTTTGGTAATTGGATTTTCCGTTCTAAAGCAGGTATTGAAAAACAAAAAACGAGTGGTTATTTGATTTTCGTTTTCAAAGGCAAAAATGACAACCAAAATTAAAATTGAAATACAAGGCGTTTTTGAAATAAAAAATGAAAATCAAAGCATTTTTTAAAATTCGTATATCCATTTTTGATTGTGAAAAGGAAAAACGCCTTGTATTTCAATTTTAATTTTTGCCTTTGAAAACGAAAATCAAATAACCATTCGTTTTTTGTTTTTCAATACCTGCTTTAGAACGGAAAATCCAATTACCAAAATATACACGGACCACCTTTTACTTATTTCCTGTGTTCAGACTTCAGTGTAGAAATTATTTCCTGAAACGCAGCAGCTGTTCACATGTTTCTGTAGAAAAACTTCAGAAATCTGCAGCATCTGACTGTTTTACTCTGTAATCTGCATTGTGGAGCTGATTTTAAGACAGCAAAGAACCCAGAAAAGAATCTTTAAACAGAAATAAACAGTGAACGACGGTAGACAGAGAAACCTCACCCTGATCTGAGACTCAACTGTTAGGCTCCAGTTGAGATGTCTGTTGTGTTATTATATATATATATACCATACTAGTTTGATTAACCCCTCAAGTGTAAGGTTAGTTTAGAAGGTGAAAAAGATCAGATTCAGTGAGCAACAGCTGCACAACTGTGAAAAATGTGATCCAATAGCCTACCTCTTGTGTCTGTGATACCTATAAATGTATTGTCACAATTACGTAAGTATTTTATGAATCTTACTGCCATAGCTTGTCCTTGTAATCAGAGACCCCCACTTCCCCTTTTTCCCTGAGAAAGGGTACATTTTAAAATGACGTTGCCACAGTTTACCAGTCACTAAGGCACAATTTCCTAGTTTCACCACAAGGGGGGAGTACTGAGGCGAGCAGGGGTTGTATTAAAGTGATAGACTGTATATTTAAGTCATATAAAGTCATATATTACACAGTCTATGGTTATGGCAGCAATACCATGTGATTGCAGACCTGGAGGCTGTGGCCTGCTGAGTAATCACACCTGACGTCTCCTGTCTCCCAGGACACGTCTACTGTCGACATGTGACTCAGCTGAGGCCTGTAACTTGAAAACTGAACAACTTTATAGATCAGAGACATCAGAGAGAATTTATAATATTTATGTGTCTCCATCAGCAGAACAGACTGAGGTCTAAAGAGAGTCCAGGACTGTTTCCAATACCTCTTGTGTCACAGAAATGAAGCAGAACAATCCTGAGATTATTCTAGTGACAGCAGGGACTCAGTGAATGTATCACACTGGTAACCTTGAACACTGGCACCAGTTGTTTCAGAGTTTTCTGAGCAATAGAAAGACTGTTATTGCTGGAAAACAGGTTTGTTCAGTTGAGGAGGAAGACTGGAAAGAAGTTCACATTCTGTTAAACTGTAATCAGATTAACTTCTGTTGTGACCTCTGATCCTTCAGAGTTGTAAAACCTGCCATCATTAGATCAGAAGTCTGAGCTGATAAATACAGTTTGTGTCCAGAGATCAGTCTAATAATCACACGCTGCTCTGTGACCAGAAACATTCAGATTTATTCCTGAATCAGGCTCATCTGAACATTGATCAGTGTTAGAAAAGGAATTTTGAAAGGAAACAAACAGATGAAGTCAAAATAAAGTGAACTTTGAGCAGCTCATCATGATTCAATGATCTGTTATTGCTCTCTAAAGAGAAGTAAACATTAAGCTGCTTCTTAACAGCTCTGCAGCTGCATGTTGACACTTTAAACTCTTTTCCTACACAAATCTGATACTACGCAGCTTAAGAATGATTCTGTTATCCACAGTAAACAGGTTTCACTGCTGGTTAAAACAGTTTTGATCTGGTTTCTTTCTGCTTCCAGAAGTTTTCCTGCAGCTACAACTCAACAAATCCCAATTCTCAGTGAGGTGGTGTCTTCAGATCAAGAAAAACTACAACTTTCCTCCTCATAAAATGATTTGGAGAAGAAAACTTTTGACGCCTGCAACGTTTTTGGTAAAACAAGTTTGTATTCGACAATCAGTCATTTATTCATCAGGTTTCATCTCCTCTCCAACGTTTCTGTAAGCTTACTTTATTTTCTGACTTTTCCTTTCTGACTCTGTCACTTTGATGCAGTAATTACATTTTCCACTTACATGAATCAAATCAGAAACTGAAGCTGCTGTTGTGTTCATCATGTGAGGTGGGAGGAGACAGTTTGGTGAAGGTGATGTTAGACTGAGGTCCAGAAATATCTCTGGCAGTGCAGTAAAGTAGGAGGACGTCTGACTTTAACCTGTTTGACCTTTGAGGTTCAGATGAGTTCAGTATATTGTGAATTTTGGCATCACTCTCCCCTAACCACGCTGACAACTGTCACACAAATGTGACCTCAGCAACTCTCATATGACTGAATGAACCAGACTGTGTGAGACTTGGTGCTGGTGTTTCTATAAGTCATCATTAAATGTGGTCTGAATGTGGTTTTGGTTCGTGCTATATACTTTATAGTAAATTCCTATAAACATTATAAAAATAGTTCCTGAATCTCAACAGTGTCATTGCACACATTTAAAAGTGTATGTTGATTTATACAGTTTCATTCTGTAACTCCTCCTATGAAGTATAACTTATGTGTGAGCAGTTGTTGCATGTTCAATACCTGCATAATTCAGCTGTAGTTAGAGATCATCATCATGTATCTTAGATTTAAACACAAACAGGAAGACAGCAGTACAGATGTGTTGCAGACAATCTTGATACTTCAGGCGGTTTATGTTTGTTCTATATTGTTCTATATATATATGTGTGTGTGTATATATATATATACCTTTTTAAACAAGCACGTATCTATAGTCTGGTAGACTTGTTGCACTGTACATTTGCTGCTGGTTTATGCATGACTATAATTACAACTTAGCTGTATAGTAGAGAAGAGCTGGTGCCAGACAGAGCAATATTAAACTTAAAAACTTGTGAAATGGAAAAGAAACATTTATTTATTTTCTTACCTTTGGGTTCATCCACTTGATTGAGTTGTTCCGTCTCTCATCGTGACAATAAAGAGCAGTTTCTCAATTTAAAAAAAAGCTCCAATTAGTGTTGCGAGACGAATACAGTTTATTTAATCAGAACCATTGGTGGGTTAATGATGATGTCAAGCTGTTGTGATTGAACCAAGGAGGAGTTTTCAGGGACCAGACAGCTGAATCCAGCAGACTGACTGAAGACAACATGTATTCTAAATATCATTTGATTTCACTTCAGTAAATCCACTATGTTGGCCTCGCTGTGTGTCTGTGTTGACTTAAAGGATAACACCAGTGTTTCCTCACATGTCCTCTATTGGATCATGTTTATAGGTGTAAATGATTTATGGAGGTAGAAATAAATGAACAGATAAAAGCCAAACAGCTACAATCCAGTCTGGGACATTTTTAAACATTACTGGTTCACTGAGTGATAGTTTCTGCTGTTATCCTGTCATACTTTCATGTGCACTGATACCAGAACAACTTTCTGACATCATTACAGTCATTCTCTCTGCAAACATGACGGTCTCTGTATGGACAGAAGAGTTTTTATGTGTTTGTAGAACAACTAACCACAGTTTCAGTGTCCCACCCCTGAAGTAGTCAGTGAAAGCTTCCCAAAGTCATTTTATTGTCCCAATTTTAAAAGGGTACAAACAGTTCATTGATATTTTTCATGTTTTAACTGACATCATGCTGCACTTTCTGCACTCTGGATGAATCAACTCTCTCTTTGCACAAGATTTTAGAACGAGACTTCTGTCACATTAAACACACATTTGTCTGTGTAGAAAACCAAATCTGTAATATTTTTATAATCTCAATCTAAGCCTGTTGATGGCAAAAACAAGCAGTTCAACTTTGACACAAACATAATAACCCATGAGATTACATTGTGGCTGTTTGGCAGCTGCCAGACAAATGACCAATCCCAAACATTTTTTCCCCTTTAATCATTTTACACTTGGGAAGGTTGAGAAATGAGGCCAAGGTTTAAAAAATACTGGATTTATCCTTTAAATATTGCTTAATTCAGGTAGATCAGTTGATCAGTTAAAGTGAGGAAAAATGGAAAAAGACTGTAATAAGTTGGCATTTCTGTCTGATATCAAGTAACTTCCTGTCACATCATCACCTCACCTCAGGTCTTCTTCTCTGTCTCATTTTTAACTGAGGCTTCACTGACATAGAAAAACCTTTTCTTATCTCCACAGATCATCGTGATGAAAGTCTTCACTGGTCACGCTCTGACATGTCATCCAGGAGAATATCAGATAGGGAATAAATGCTGTCCAATGTGTCCTGCAGGTAAGATCCAACTGGATGTTTTGGTCATCACATGTGATGTCCTGTCCTAGAACATGCATCTGACAAATAAAAAAAATGATTTAACAAAAGTAAACAGACTGTATATTTATTAATGTTTATTTTGTGAACTTTGCATTGTAAAAAACACACATTAAAACAGTCAAATGACAGTTAACAAAACAGTAAAATATATTAATTTAAATTAAGTGCAAAACCAATTCATTTGTAGACATTTTTATTATATATTTTGAAAAAAAATTATTTTACAGCCTTTCCCTCAAATATTACAATCAAACACTTCCACAAAAATGTAATTCAAATCTGCAGTAAAACAATTTGAATTTCTCAGTTTTGACCAAAATTATCACGATCAAACATAACAGAAGCTCAAAACTGTCTTATTTTGAAAGACAAAGAAAGTAAAACACTTTATTTCAGTTTATTCAGATTAAATGTTCAATATCAACCAATGCATTCAATATAATAAAAACAAAGTTTGTTTATTTTGAAAATACAAGCGAGTTTAAATATGAAAGTACAGAAAATTATAAAACTAATACAATTTAGCTTAAAATGATGAGGAAAAGCATTAAATTGATAGAATGAGCATTAACCTTTACAGCAAGAGCTGCATTTAAGTTAATTACAGATTATTATTGTCATTTAATAGCTGTTTTATTCTTAATTTATAGATAATGTCTAATTTTACAGACCTGGCTATACAATTAAAACAAAGAAAACTGTTGCAAGTGTCAGTAAAGAGAGTTATTTTCATAAAATTAGGATTTTTTTTTACAGTGTGGCTTCATCTATTTGGGATAACAGTGAGACAGGCAACATGAACTGTATGAGAGTTTAGTTAAAAGGAAGCAGGACTGTGTTAAACTGACTTGTTCATTTTATTTTCACCAGGAAGTCGAGTTAAAACTGATTGTACAGAGTTCAGGCCAACAACATGTCTGCCCTGCCTCGATGGAACGTACGTGGATAAACCCACTGGGCAGAAAAAGTGTTTTGACTGCGCTAACTATGATAAAGGTTTGTTGACATGTTAGAGATGTTCTGGTTTAAACTTGGCTGGTTACTGCTTGTTCCTCTGTTATTGCTCTATAATAACTGAGGCAGCTGCTGAATATTGATGTAACGGAGTCATCACAGAGGTGCAGAGACTCAGTTTGATGAGTTTATTCCACATTATTGATAAAAAAAATTATGAAAAGACTGTAGGACCAGATTCAGATTCTTTCAGTATTTCTATGAAACAATGATGAGCTGCTGTTAGTTGCTGGAATGATAGACCAAACTTTCCTTCTCCCTCTGAAATCAAATATCCACTTGTTGATATGTAAAGTTACTTTAAATCAAATCCAAATGATCCATTTTCTCAAGTTCTCTGTGCATCTTCGATCTTTCCTGACAGGTTTGGGTCTGAAGGTAAAGACATCATGTACAACAACATCTAATACAGTTTGTGAACCACTGGAGGGGTTCTACTGCACTGACCGAATAGGGAACAACTGTGTAGCAGCACAAAAACACACAATCTGTCAGCCAGGACAATACATCAACCAAGCAGGTTGGTATTTCTGATAAAATGTTAAATAAGAACAGCAAAAATTCAGGGAGTCTGACCTTATTATAGTTTCATTAAGTTGTGATTTGAGTAAAGAAGCACCAGAATTAGACAAAAGGAAGATAAAATAATGATCTGATCTGACCAACAGCTGGTAAAACTACATCATCTACACACCTGATCTTTTCTTTCTCTTTTTGTGTTGAACCAGCCTCAACCATGTCTTCACATTAACCACAAAACACAGTTTTACCAAAGATTCTTTGTGGTTCTTGCAGCTAAAATTAGACTTTATTAATGAATGTTTGCTGATTTGTCCTTTAATATTTTCTTCTGCTGCTTCCAGTCTGATCTTCTCCTCAGCAGAATGATTAACTGATTAAATCTGTTGGATTGTTGTTCTGTCTGCTCATCATTCATCATGTAACACTTTGAGTCCTTCATAATGTGATTCTGAAGTGGTTTCTACAGATCTATGATTTGTGTTTGTGCAGGAACACCCTTCACAGACACTGTGTGCTCTGACTGCAGCGCTGGAACATTTTCAGATGGAACATTTACATCTTATCAGCCACATAGTCAGTAAGTGAAGCTTTAAATCACACATGGAGACTCCTGACTTCTAACAACAGCAGAGAATCTGTTGTATCTGAACATTTTCCTGTAAAATGTCCTTCTGTCTTTACAGATGTGAATCAGTAAACCTTCAAGTGATAAAACCAGGAACTTCTACTGATGCTGAATGTGGAGAAAAAAGTTCAAATGTTGCAGTAGCTGTGATCATCCCCTTTGTCTTACTTTTTTTATTAATACCTGCTGGATTAATTTATTGGTTTTACTTCAGAAAGAAGAAAATGTCTTTCAGAGAAGGTGAGGATGACAGAACAATGAAAATGTTAACATGGTTTTGCTGGATGAGAATATTTCTGCTAAGTGAAGACTATTAAGATGTTTTTTGTTGTTTTGTTTCATAGCAGAAAAAAAACACAAGTTCAGCCATTCTCTGTCAAGTAAGTTTATTTCTGTCTTGTGTGTTCACTGTTGACAACACTTAGTTTGTCAATGAAACTGAATTGTGTCCTTAATTTTTTTTCAGCCTTCGTTAGAAAATGGATAAGAACAGGGCCGTGCAGAGACCTTTGGAGGGGCAGGTGCTCAAAGTTCAAAGGGGGGCACATGGAGCACGAATTTGAAACACCATAAACACCATACAGAAACATACCTACAATATACCTGGGTGAATTGTAGTAGCAGATATTCTTAAAGAATGAAACATAAAATCACAACATACAACACACCTCATATCTTTGTTAGGAGGCAGTCTGTGTTTGACCTGATGGGGTTCATTGAACAGCTTTTGTTGAAGGGGTTGGTGAGGAGGCTGCTGCTACTGATGATGACACTGCTGGAGGTGGGCTATATTGATCTGAGACTGTAGACACTAAAAAAAAAATGGGAGAGATAGTAGCTGATTAAACAAGTGTTTTGTCATCATGAGAAGATGCAAAGATAACTGACATTGAACATGGCTGACTGTGACCTACCATACTGCTGACTGTTTGTAGGAGACTCCTGCTGAGAGGCTGCAGCCAGGCTGACTTTTTGAACGAAACAGAAATAGTTGCTCATTCATAAACTGAAAGGGGAACATTAATGGGCGACCAGAATAAAGGAGAGGTGAAGGTACAGTCTATATCCACAAAGCCATAATTCAAGCTGTGCATTAATTTAGGACATAGGAAGATAATGTATGAAGTTGAATTTAGATCCCCATTAGACACTGGACTGTTTAACTGTGGCTGCTCTTCCTGGAGTCCTTGTTTTTTAGTTAAAATAAAACTGGAGGACAAAAATTAAACAATTGTGACACCTCTTTATTTTAATTTCAAAACTTTATTTTTGTTTTCCAACCTCAAAACACAAACATGATTCCAACAAGAAATGCTATAATAATAATAATAATAATCATAATAATAATAACAATAATTTATTAAACTGAAAAGGGAACATTTATAATGGGAGATAGAGAATAGAGGAGGGGTGTGTGTGTCTGTGTTTGTCTGTCTGTGCTTGTCTGGGTCTGTGGTTTCTTTTTACACATCACAAAGTTGTGTTTTTCTTTGTTGCAGTTATAACAGCAACTTCCTGTTGCCCATGCCCTGAAAAATGTCAATGACCTCACTGTGGTTGATTGGAATATCCTTCTCAATTGCCAGTAGAAGAAGCTCTGACAACCTCTCCTCTGTGCAAAGGGTGCGAAGTTTTGTTTTCACCACCTTCAGTTTTGAGAAAGAGCGTTCCACAGTTGCTGTAGACACTGGAAGTGTGCCGTATGTCTTCAGCAGCTCAGTCAAGTTAGGGAAAACCAGATGCGCATTGTTTTCTCTGACCACTGAAAGAAGAGATGCTGCACTGACTGGTGAGGGGCATGAGTATGACATATGGAAGACCTTAAGCTTTGTCTGCAGTTTGTCGTCTTCTTCAATGTTGTAGACCTGGCAGAGTTTCTTCAGAGCTTGCAGTGCCTCTGTTGGAATTTCCGTCTCCTCATCTGACCTGTCATGACTCACTCCCTGACCATCTGGAAACAAGGCAAAATTTGCTCAATTAATCGAATTAACATCTCTTACACCTAATCAATAATAAACCCACCATACACAATGATCAATAATGTAACAGGACGACAACACTGAAATTGTGCTTCATATTGTTATCTCTAACTGAGCACCTCTGCAATGTAAATAGCTTGTACCTGTGTCATTCTTACCTTTTGTGCTCTTTGTGATCCAGCTGGTGAGTGATCCACTGCCTTTCGCAGCCTCACGCAGCTCCTTTTGTTTTTCTTTCAACCTCCTCTCCTTACAAGGCATCTCTGCAAATTGAAATATGATTGATAAACCACAATCTGATACACACACACACACACATGCAGTGACATTTCATACCTTTTCAAGACATACACTGTATAACCACAGATTTACTGTCAGGGCCCTCTCCTTATCCCTCTCCACCTGGCATCCCAAACTAACCCCCCTCCCTTACCCTCTATCCTGTTTTCTCTCCCTGTCTGCTCTTTGGTCTCCCATCCATCCCTCTTCCCCTGTTTTCCCTTGCAGGACTACACCCGAGTAGAGCTCGGCTTCACAGCTGTCTCTACTCGGGTAATCAATCTCCTCCTCGAGCCCCGGGCAGCTGGAAGAAATCACCCTGATCACTCACCCTGCAATAAATACCGGTTCAGCACTCCACACCCTGCCAGATTGTTGAAATATACTGCTCAGTCAGTTCACCTTCTAGCCTCCTGAAGTCTATTGTGTTTCTTGACGTTTTCTAACGTTCCTTCTCCTGCCCTCTTTCAGAACCCGCTGCCCGGGAGCCTCCCTGCCTGGAACCCTTACCCGAACCCCCCAACCCATTCGGCGCCAGTCCCCTGCCCCTTCGGATTCCCCACTCTGCCTGGACCCCCTCCTGAAACCCCTTTTCCCTCCCGGCTGCTGAAGCCGCAGCAGACACCGCTTGCCCACTGCTCTCCGGCTCTCCTCCCGGAACATTCCGGCCAGACACCATCAGCACCCAGCCTCCCGGAGCCCCTTCTCAGAACTTCAGCCGACAAAAGCACCGTCCCCGCCTGACACGGATAACTCTTCAATTCCCCCCCGGATCATCAGAGAACCGCCTTCTGCCTCCTTCGCTGACTTCTAGCCCTGAAGTCTGGCCGCCAGGGATCCACTCCGTCATCCAAACGCTCCGGCTCCCGCCCGGACCACAGACCACCGCCGATCCCCGGCCCCGGACCCACCCGGCCACATTCCTCTGCTCCCGCATTCCCCGTCCCTGCACTCTGGTTCCTGCTCTCACTTCACATTCATCCTCCCACAATAAATCCTTGCAATCATTCCGGTTCTGGTAGTGGTGCTCTCTGTGTTGGTCTGCCCAGCCTAGCGCGTGACATTTACTCCATGGTGTTGATTCATAATCTGCCCTTTATTATTCATAGTGCTAATAATAAAGCATAAAAAATTATTTAATGACAGAAATCATGTATTTAAACTGATTTGTGCTTTTATTGAATTTGACTATCCACTTTGCGCAAGATAGCAAGGTTATAAAAGCTATATATTTTATATTTATGGATATCATATATAATAATTTGTGTGTGTGTGTGTATATATATATATATAATATACACACACACACACACACACACACACACACACACACACACAACAACACACACACACACACACACACACACACACACACACACATTCATATACAAATGTTCTAAACAAATACTGATATGTTGAAATGAGAGGTTGAGAAAATCACAATTCAAATTCTTCTAATTCTAATTGTTAATGTTGTTGTATTTATATTGCAATACAATAATTTCCAGTCCAAAATTAAGTGAATATACATGTACATGGCATAGTTTCAGTGAAGTAACATCACCTCTGCCTCATTGCCTCTAGAAACACAGGAAACACACTGCAGCTCACTGACAGTAAAATAATACATCTCTCTGATGCACTTTGCCCATGACAAGAGAAACATACAGAAACAAAAAGAAGTCTGGCATACTTTATCCTCTCAGCACGCTGTGTGGTTAACAAGCGATGTTTAACTAACTATAACTGATGAGAGGTGTGTTAGACACACACACAGGATGCTCACTTTACTTCGTCAGTCATCTTGCAAGAAAACACCGTGCACAAACGAGTACCGCTGCAAAACATACTCACCGGACCATCAGTTGTCCTTCCTTGAGTCTTCCCTTTCAAGATTAGCAGCACCAGACCATTGGTTGTCCTCCTTCGGGTCTTCCGTTTCTAAACAGGCGTAAACTAACCGTGACATCACCCGTTGTTTTTTTTCTTCTTTATTTAACGATTAAACAGAACACATTTAGCATACAACATCTCGTAGAGGATGACAGTACAGAATGTATATTAAGCCACATTGCAGGAATACAAGCAAAATGACATTCATGAGAAAAGAAACTGATAAAAAATAAACTAAAACTAGAGGAAAGGGGGAGTTGAAAAGAAAAAACTGTGCATGAGTCCAGGCATATACTTGAGAAAAAGGAGCAATAGCCTTGCAGTCCAAAAACAAAAATTAAAATAACAGAAAATTAGAAAAGTCAGCACTGATCATTCTGGCAAGTGAATTGGAATTTGTCTTATTGAGTGACAGATAGTACAGCTTGAAGTCACTTAAAAACCAATTAAAGGAGGGCTTCACATTTCTCCATTTACAACAATGAAGATGATATTTACCCAGAAGCAAAACAATATTTACCATAACAGAGACAGATGAATTGATATTGTCCATATAAAACATAATGTGAAGGATATCAAGGATTGGAATGTCCTTAATTTTAGTCAACAGCCAGCTTCTTATATCAGACCAGAATTTCTGAGACACAGGGCATAAAAAAAACATATGTTCCAGTGTTTCTTCTTCTTCATGACAAAAGACACAGGGATCTACTTCAAATCTAAACCTGTTCTTGACAAAAGCACTTGTTGGATAAATATTGTGGGTTATCTTAAAATGAGTTTCTTTAACTTTTGGGGAGATGGGCCATTTAAGATATTTGGTGAGAGCCTTGATCCTAAGAGAAACACTTAGTGCCCCCGGAGCCTGAATGCATGCCCCTCTATGATAGTCATGAAATGCTCTAGATTTAAAAGCAGCATTAATTAATTTGTTGCTACATTTCCTGTCAAATAAACTACAGTCATCAATAAGTAATTTTGGCAATGTAGCCTTCACGTTTGTATAGTTCATGATACTCTGAATCATCTGAATCAAAGGCAGGGGAATTGCCTTACAGATTTTATTTTAATCTCGGTAGCAGCAATTTAAATCATAGTTGGTTATAAAAGTTGTGTAATCGAATAATTTGCCATTGGAGTCCAATAAATCAGTTACAAAAATTATACCTCGCTCAAACCAATCATTCTTAAATACACATTATTTTTAACTAAGATGACTCTATTATTCCATAAGGTTGAACCATGAAGAGAAAATTATGAGTAAATATCATCTTCCAAAACTGAAGAGCCTGTCTGTGGAAGTTGGAGAGTTTAATGGGAATTTTGTTGATCTCAAAATCACACTTTAGGAGGAAGTCAAGACCTCCCATTCTGTTAAACAAAGATCTTGGGATATGAAACCACATGGAGTTTGGCTGAGACAGACAAGCTTTAATCCAATTTATTTTAAATGTGCCAACCATTGACTCAAAGTTTAGAGCTTTAACACCACCTTTATCATATTCTTTAACTAGTTGTGACTTCTTGATGTAGTGGGTTTTATTTCTCCATACAAACTGAAAAATAATTGAACTGACTTTATTGATATTGTTAGTGGAAATATACATGGAGTGGCAAGGGTAAATTAATTTAGAGACACCTTCAGTTTTAGACAGTAAAATTCTACCAAAAATAGTAAGGTTCTCTGGTCAGCCAGTGACTGAGGGATTTTTTAACAGCTGATATACGGTTAGAGATATTTATGTCTTCACGTCTGATGATGTTTTTAGATATTGTAATTCCTAAGTATTTCACTGCTGTCGCTATTTTAATTGACAGCAATGTAGAGTCAGTACTGGTATGAATTGGGAGTAGTTCACATTTACTTAGATTAGAGATAACCTGAAGCATTTGAACAAAGGGAGATCGTATCAAGGGTTTATGATCATTGGATTGTTTTTCAGAAAATTGCTGTATCATCGGCAAATTGACTCAATTTAAATTCTTTATCGAAATTGTAATGCTTTCTATTTCGCTGAATGGTTAATGAGAGAAGTTAGTAATTGGGTTGCTAGGATGAAAAGCTTTGGAGAGATTGGACATCCCTGGCGAATGCCTCTTGAAACATTGAAGCTAGGGGTCACACCTGGATTTAAGGAAACACAACTGCTAATGTCTGTATAAAACATACTAATGATATGACAAAATTTTTCCCCAAAACCCATAAAGGGTAAGGCCTTCAGTAAAAAGGAGTGTTCGACACAATCAAATGCCTTATAGAAATCTAAAAATAGTATAAAGCTTTCAGTATTAATGTGGTCTCTATAGTCTAGCATATCAAGTATCAACCTGGTGTGATTATGAATGCTTCTACCTTTTACAAATGCTGACTGGCACTCATCAATTAGTTTGGTTAGACCTACATCTAAACGATTTGAGTACACATGAGCTAACAATTTATAGTCAATACATAACAAAGTTATCGGCCTCCAATTATCCAGTAAGGATTTATCCTTATTGGGCTTGGGGATTAAGGTAATAAGTCCCTTTTTCATAGTAGGAGACAAATGACCCTTTGAAATGCATTCAATAAAGGCGTTGTAA